>NC_073692.1:241744577-241765486 GCF_029784155.1 Uranotaenia lowii | reverse complement strand
TTTTTGGAATTTTTGTCTAATGGGATTTGATGAAATCCAGACATTAGGTCGAGTGTAGAAAAGTATCTTGCACGACCCAATTGATCCAAAATTTCATCTATCCGCGGGAGTGGAAATTTATCTGGGGTTATTTTTTTGTTCAGTTGACGGTAATCAATTACAAGACGCCATTTTTTACTTCCATTTGAATTTGATTTCTTTGGAACAAGTAAAATAGGCGAGTTGTAAGGTGAGGTTGAATTTTGAATTATCCCTTCATTAAGCATGGTCTGTATTTGTTCATTAATTTCATTTTTTTGAGATTCTGGCAATCTATAGTTTTTAATATATGTCGGTTTTTGGTCATTGAGAGCTATACTTTGTTCGTAAAAATTGTTTTCCGTAAGCAAATCACCTTGAAGCGAAAATATGTCATTAAATTCAATGCAAAGGTTTTCAAGTTTATCTCTGATATGAGGATCACTGTTTTCAAGTTTCAGTTCATTTTTCAGTTTCTGAGCTCGTTCGCTAATATTTTCTTTGTTTGTGTTGTTTGAAATAGCACAAAAGTAAAAATTTGATAGGGGTTCATGTTTGGGATAGAAGTTTGCCGGTAATAAAACTTCCTTAGTTGTAGTATTAATAATTTTAACATTACAATTGCCTTTATTTACCAGAGTATTAGCGCAAAATACTCCTGGGAATATTTCTTCTGAAAAAATTACACTGTCTTCCTGAATGTTAATGTTTTCAAGTTGTTTGATTATCTCACACCTAGCTGGTATAAGATTTGAGTTGACTTGCTTGTTTACTATTGGAATTGTAAATGTTTCAAAATTGTTTGTCAGTTTGAGAAGCCAAGAATCATAATCTATATTGCATTTATGGTTTACTAGAAAATCTCTCCCTAAGATTCCATCAGTAGGAATCGGGAAATCGTTTCTTACTATGTGAAACATCTGAGGTATTTTAATATCATTTAATATGATATTTGTTTGCGTAGTACCCATTGTACTTACGTTTCCATGGCCAATTCCTGCTATGTCACATTTTTGGCTTGGATAATAAATCTGAGTTTTTCTTAATAATCCACATTTGACAACTGATATATCAGACCCGCAATCAACAATAAATGATAATTGCACATCGGACATATCAACCATCAGTTGGACGTAATTGGTGGCAGACACATTTATTGTATATGCTGCCCCAGCTGTACCCCTAAAGGGTGGATATTTCCATTTGTTGACTGTAGAATATGTTGTTGCTGTGGCATTTGAATGTGTGGATGCAACGGCATTTGAATTGCCTGGTGCGCTGGCGGCTGATATTGTGCACCGCCTTGGTGTGCTAAAAACATATTCGGTGGATACCGTCCACGCTGAGTCCAATTGCCTCTTTGATTCGAGAAATTACCTCGATGAGACCAATGACCCCTCTGGTTTGAAAAATTTCCACGATTATGGGGCGAGTTTTGGTACCTAACGTGTCGATCATGTTGGTAAAAGTTTGAATAATTACCACGTCCTCTGTGGTTTGTTCCACGCCCTCTTGGGTGGCTTACTCGACCTGTTAAAATTTGAGCATTTGTAGCAGGTGAATTGTTGTTACTGGTGATTTCATTATTTTCCATCACCTTTTGAATTGCGTCATTAATTTTGTTGAAGGTCCCAGCCTTCAAAATAAGTTTTGTGTCGGTATTCTTGCTACCGCTTATTAGAGCCTCGACTCCTTTTTTGGTTGCCATCGTGTTGGCTCTGTTTGCTGGGATTTCTTCCCTTACATAGCATGATTTAAGTTGTGTTGTTAAAGTTTCAACTTCGTTACAAAAAGTTTGAATTGAATCTTTTTGTCTGGTTGCTTTTAGCTTGGCCAGAACATTGTCCGAAGTAATTTTTGACTCGCAGTGTTGTTTTACTGCGTCTATGATGCCTTGTAAATCATCGGCTCCTGCAATTACTTGCCGGGCTACGCCTGTTAGCCGTGATTTTATGAGCTTCACTACGGTAACTTGAGCTGTTTGTATTTGTGCGGCCGTGGCTGCAGCAAAATCACTTTGTACCGTGTCATTGAATAAATTTACGGAGTCAATGAAAGCATCCAAATGCTGTGGTGCGCCATCATACATTTGAATCAGCGTCGTACCCAATTTTACGTCTACCTTTGGGTTTGCCATGTTTCTTTTATGTAACTGTAAAAATGATAACGACACTTTTGCTAAGGTCTTAAATGAAATCAGATGATTTCGATCAAGCTTTGAATCTATTAAAGTTTTTATTTCGCCGTACAGTAACCTTGCCGACTTTATAAAAAAAATCTGTTTGGTTCCCCCAAAGAGATCTATTAAATCTAATATTTCGTTGTAATAGATTCTACTTTGGTTTAGTTTGTTCAATAACGTTGCTCTCCTGTATCTTCGATTAGGATTTTTCTTAAGGTTAACTAAGATTTTCGACAAATCTGCCAATAGTGAATCTACTTGGTCCATAAATTAATATTATTATTTAATTCTGTTTTCTGCTGTCATTTTTGTTACACTATTATGATTTTTTCTTACTTACAGTTTTCTATAACATTGTCCTACCTCACGTTTGTCGGTTTTGTTGTTGGTTTTGTTGTTAGCCGCTGGCATACTAACTGCGCTTTTGCTCTACTCAGGTTTCCGGTTACTGTGGTGGCTGTCGGTGGGGACGCTCCATGTTGCCGGTTATCCCTTTGTTGGGGCCGCTCCGAGTTGCCGGTTGACCCTTCGGTGGGGACGCTCCTAGTTGCCGGTTATCCCTTTGTTGGGGCCGCTCCAAGTTGCCGGTTGACCCTTCGGTGGGGACGCTCCTAGTTGCCGGTTATCCCTTTGGTGGAGCGTTACTAGCTCTGTCACTCGTGTACACTTTACTCTTTTGATATTTCAGCTACTGCCACACTGTTCATTTTAGCACTGTTTTTTTTTTTTTTTTTTTGTTTGTCCCTTTTTTTTTTCTCTGGACTTTGCCTTTCTTGTTAGACTTTGTCTAGATCTGCCATTGCTTTTACACTTAGGATCGTTTTTTTCTGCACTCTTTTGTGCCAAATTTTGTAAATTACAAACACTAGCTGGATTGTAACTAGCACTAAGATGATGTTCAGTTTGAGCGCATGATCTTCGTGAAAATCGCTATGGGTTTCCTGATTGTTTATAATGGTGAGATCTTTATCTCCCGACACTGATGCACTAGGTTTTGATGCACCTGTTCCCATTATTAGTCGCTGTTCGCACACTGATGCACACTTTACACTAGATCACAAATTTCTAACACCTGGACTTGGTTTTTTTTTGACACTTGGCTCTTGTCACGGTATTGCCATGATACGATTTTACTCCGTTGAAGGTTGGATTCAGATTGATTTTTTATTGTTCGATAAGTTCTTGACAAGGTTCCTACTGGAGACGCCTGAAGCACCGTTCTATGTAAAAGCCATGTACACGATCACCAATCCGTGATCGATGTACATGCGAAAGAGACAAAGACAGAAACCTCGAAAAGCTATGACTGCACACATGGTAACAGCGAGGTTCAGTAAATTTGAAATGCGACACTTTCGTTCGTCGCAGTAAATGCTGATGCTGAATTTTGTGCAGGCATTGAACTGAAGGTTCAATGCCGGTTAGTAATAAATTTCTCAGCATGTTCTCACTGGTGTGGTCTGCTGAGGATGTAAGAATTGGAAGGCATGAAAATGACATGTGAAATCCACATGTCACATTTGTGACAATATTTAACAGAGGGGGGAGGGGGGGTAAATTTTTTCCAAATTTTGCGTGACATCATTAATGGACAGCCCCTTACTGCTACCTCAGCATGCCATGAGTTAGAATAAGATAGTATTTAAGAACGAATTTTCTTCTTAAATAATCACAGTTGTTTTAACAGTCAATCACTGTAGTTGGTTTTATCCAATCCGATCTACGGCTAAATCCTACAGGTTAAGGGCCTTTTCTGAAAGAGTTCTTCTTTATTGTGATTCATTTGTGTAGGGATCAGGGTAGATAACGGAACTAAATAAAATGAGCTAAATTCAATATTAACCCAGATATATTTCACCTTTATTGAGGTTTTGAATACGTAGATGACTTAGTTCTTACGAGCGTGAGCGTCACGTTCTGTTATCTGAAAAACGAGATTTTTTTCTTTTATCTGGGATTTTAGGAAAAACGAGAAGAAAACGAAAGCGTGTTTCAATTCAATGCTGATTGGTGCTAACAATGAGAAAGAGAAATGAGAACCCCTAGCGTGTATTTGTGGTCGTTTAACCGATAGTGAGAAGCTGATTGAAGGTGGTATTGGTGAACTGTTCTTTTCCGAGCTGCACCGCATGGTGCCGGCCGAGCAGAAAGGCTACCAGTTAAGAAACGTTATTCGACGACAGCGGTCCGCTTTTCAGGTGACGCGAAAATTGAAGGTGACGTAAAATGGCGTCGACATACGGCAACGAGTCTCCCGGCCACTACATTGGCGCACCGTACGCTTCCGAAAGGGAATGCCAAATTTACGGCTGTTATCAAACAGTTAAAACTCTCGAATGAACGCAACGCTTCTCATTCGACAAAATTGAAGAAGGCTCGAGCTGAAAAACTGTAGCTGAAGGAAGTGCTCGTTTCCAATTCGGATGATTGTATCCCGACACACTCCACTTTTCGGGAGGATAGATTTTCCAAAGACGATTCTACTTTGTCGGCAACCAATATGTCCTTTGCACCTTTAGGCATTTCCGAATGTCTACCATTAGATGGACAAGATGATATCAATCGGAAATCTTTCGAAAGATGGCTCGAGCTGTTGGAAGCTTCGATGCAACTAGCCGGCATAAGTGATGAAACTACGATGTTAAGCTATTTTAGAATTAAAGCGGGACCGAAGTTGATCGATATTCTTGATGAAACAAGCTCGCCAAGGGACGTCCAGACAAGACATCTTACCCGTACTCTCACACAATACATCGTTTCAAGATGCATTTCAGCTCGCATCGATATAGTTTGACCCAACGTCAAAAGTTGAGAGCAATGGTTCAGAATCTTGGTGAAAACGATGTGAAGTACGTAAAACGCGTGATTAGCGCAACTAAGGTCTGCGGATTTACGGATCATCAGCTGATGGAGAATGTCGCTGACGTGATCCAATCGCACGGGGCGAACATAAAAATCCGTGAAATTGGTCGCAAAGCTTTGAGAATAGGCTTTTCACTTTCCGAACTGATGGATAAAGTTTGCGCTTGTGAAGTGTCTACCTTAAATGAGGAAATATTTGCAAAGAATCATCAAACAGTACAGATAGCAGCAGTTTCCCGCGGTAAAGTAGGCAAGGACGGGAACTGGCAGCGTAATCACCAAACACAACAAACAGCACCAGTAGAAACGGAACTGGAAACAAAAACAGAAAGATCGTTGTTTGGCTCCGTCAGAAATTCGTAGGATAGATTTCGCTCTAGGACCATGGCCCCGTTCAAAATTATGATAAACTGTTAGTTTTCTACGATGATTTTATTTTTGTGGTTGGTGTATTGACAACTATTCTACGTTGTTAAATTTGCCTATTTGTGTGATGTAGGTGTTTGAAATCAGACGAATGAACTCTTGGTGTATATTTATTTTAATTGTGAAAACTTTTCTTCTTTTAAATATGAAGCTGAAGAAACAACAAACTGCAAATAAACAAACCAAACTTTAATTTTTTTTTCCGAAATTGAATTTGTTTTTGCTTTCTGTACTTGATGAATTAAGTAATTATAATAACATTATTGTATACCATTCTACGCTGAATGAGATCAGCATTTGCCGCAGTCTTAATATATTTTTTAAGTCAGACGATCTTTATTGAAGTTAAGGTTAAACACACCCCTTAAAAAAATCTGAATGTTTAACACAACTGAAATTCAATAATAAACACGATTTTTTTTATTAATTTAAAAAAATGGAAACTTTTGCAACACTTAAATTGAAAAATACTTATATTACATAATGTGTAACACGATTTTTTAATGTAAATTTACAAATAGAAAAACTTGAATCCTCAAAGACACTGAAATCTAAATACCTGTACATCGAAATAAAGTGTCATAGAACATAAATATGCAATTACTTCACTCCAGCCATAGTTAAATAAAAGTGGCTCATAGAAGTATCGAAAAGTAAAATTTTCAGCATTTTTTGCGTCTTACCCGATCAGGAGAGCATATCAAAATAAGAACTTAAACATATCTCAACGAGATATTTACATCTTTTTCAGTTAGAATATTGTTCTCATAATTTTCGACTCTTAGTTTCTTGAATCTTGGTTATATCTTATTTTGATCGGCATTTTTGAAAAGGATTGAACTCACTTTCAACGATAAAGAATTTGTTTCAAATTGTTATAATATATTATAACCGTATCTTATTTTGATATGCATATAACTTTCTATGAAACACGGACATCGAAGTCAACGGCCCAAACCGCAGATTCATCAAATTGAATCAAGTTTATCGAAAATGGAGCATGGTTTAGGCAAATAATTTTGGTTACTGACATTCCTCTTGAATTTTTTTCGAAGTATTCTTATCTTGATAAGTTATAATTTTGATAGGATTTGTTCTGCCTAATATCAAACTATGCTATCTGAACGCGATATAATCTGGGAACGCACAACATTCTTCCAATAACCGAACTCTGTAATTTGCAAACCGTTATATATGTTCATGATAATATACACTCGAGTAGCAATAACCAAAACCTTAATTTTACTACGGGATTAAGAACCCACAATACCCGTCAAAATAATTATTTGCAACGATGCCGATCCATGACATCTTTAGGGCAAAAAAGAATTTCTTTTATAGGACCTACAATATACAACGCTTTACCTACTGAAATAAAGACCATCAACAACCGTTCCATGTTTAAAGTCAAAGTAGTACAGTTATTAAAAGAAAAATTGAATCGTTAAAAAAGTCGATCAACAACCAGTTTTTTTAAATCAAATTTTGTTTGTTTTTGTAGCATCGTAGTTTTCTTTTGTCGTACTTTTAACTATTAATAAGTAAACTTAAGTAAATGTAGCATAATATTTGATTAGTCAACATTATTAAAAAAAAAGAAATGGATCGCTTTAAAGGAAATTTTCTTCCATTGAGATCCTTATCGTAATATTGTTTAATTATAGCATACATTTCCTCGCAGTAAATAATAAACTTTTGTGTTCTCAGCATGATTAAAATTTTGTTCGCGTTGAAATTTCTTTGTTTTGCTGCCAGACGTGCTGAGAACAGTAGCGTCCATTACCAGGGGGCTCAATTGAGCCTCTTGGTGTGGGGGAGTGTGGTGGGCCGCTACAAAAAATTAAAAAAAATCTTGATAGGAGCATATCAAAAACTGATATAATTTAACTATGATCGTATTGATTTTTTGATATAATTTGAAATATTTTAACATCCTCCGAGTACTGAATAATAACTCATTTAGATAGAAAAAAAATTAGTACCAAAATATCTCATCTTTTGTTTTTTTCTCCTGATCGGTTATGGTTTAGTATTTCCAAACGTCTACGACATCAAAAAAAATATGAAATAAATGGTAAATGTTGTTTTTTTTATTTCATCAACATGAACATCAATCCTAAAATTGCAATTTTAAAAAGCAAGAGAAGTTTTAAGCTGAGTAAACAATTGAAAATCCAAAAAAAACGAGGTTAGCTCCTTAAAATCTTAAGGTACAAGCCGTTTTAAATGGACATATTAAACAAAATCAATCCTCTCGCGAGATGGATAAATTGTTATAACGGTACCAGAAATTGTTCAAAATATTAATTTTAGTGTTTTGGCTTCATGCTCTGGGCCAAAACCTTCCTCCAAAACCCACGTTTCTTTTTAAGTCCTTTGAAAGTTTTGCTTACCTCGTGAAATCATCAAGTCCTGCTTGATAAATTATTTGTGAAGTGTCCTCCCCGAAGCAGCAGACATTGTCGCTTAATTAATATAATTGCTTCATTTAATATTGGAACAAATTCTTTTGCTCATTGTGGCGCTCCTAGTGGACGGATGTGGAAACTTTTTTCACCCACGTGTCGGGAAATTCATTACCTTTCACCATGTATTTATGTCATAACACCAAACGATAGCATTTTGTAAACAACCGCCATGGAAGCCGAACGGAGAGATCAAATTGTGCACAGTTTTCTTACGAGTACGAGTACGAGAATTTCTTCGAAACAGCAATGAATAATTTTTTTAATTTTTTTTTATGAAAGAGTAAAAAAAATGCTACATTTGTATGAAAAACAAATTATGAATTCGTTAAAAAATGACTGAACTACACGCAATTGTTTGTGTTCCAATATTAAATGAAGCAGACTTTACATCCGTCGAACTTGGTCAGCACTTGGTCGTACAGCTTTCGAGCACGGATTCTGGCCACATTGTTCTGCTTCAGCGTCCGATTTGGCTGTTTGCTGGCTCGGAATGACCTAATTCCTACCCGGAGACAAATTCGTCGCACCGTACTGTGAGCGGCCTGAAACTTATTGGCCAAATCGCGGTCTGAAAGATTGGGATTCCTCTTGACGGCCTTGATGACTTTCCCACGCAGTTTTCGGTCGACAGTTCCACTCCGACGCTTCGAATGCGGCTTCCGAGCCGTCGTCAATGTTTCCTTGTACTGCTCGATAACACGCCATACGGTATTTCTGGGCATTTTAAGCTGTTTAGCTAGCTTCGATGCCGACAACAATGGATTTTCAAGAAAACTGTGCACAATTTGATCTCTCCGTTCGGCTTCCATGGCGGTTGTTTACAAAATGCTATCGTTTGGTGTTATGACATAAATACATGGTGAAAGGTAATGAATTTCCCGGTACGTGGGTGAAAAAAGTTTCCAAATCCGTCCACTAGGAGCGCCACAATGAGCAAAAGAATTTGTTCCAATATTAAATGAAGCAGACTTTACCTACTTCTCTGTATGAGGAAGCAGGAATGTAATAATAGTGTATCAATTTGACAGAACACAGAAACAAAACAGCCCGAACTTCTGAACTACAAGTAGCACGCTTAAAGCAAATTTTCATGGTTTGGTTATAATCCTAAAAATCGGTATGATTTGCCATAAAGGGTGATACGGTCAAATTTTGGTCAATATCAACTTGACGTATTTCTTTCAACTTTGCATTTAAAAAACCTGAACACCCCTCATTTTGAAGGTGTGTGTGTGTGTGCGTGTGTGTGTGTGTGTGTGTGTGTGTGTGTGTGTGTGTGTGTGTGTGTGTGTGTGTGTGTGTGTGTGTGTGTGTGTGTGTGTGTGTGTGTGTGTGTGTGTGTGTGTGTGTGTGTGTGTGTGTGTGTGTGTGTGTGTGTGTGTGTGTGTGTGTGTGTGTGTGTGTGTGTGTGTGTGTGTGTGTGTGTGTGTGTGTGTGTGTGCGTGTGTGTGTGTGTGTGTGTGTGTGTGTGTGTGTGTGTGTGTGTGTGTGTGTGTGTGTGTGTGTGTGTGTGTGTGTGTGTGTGTGTGTGTGTGTGTGTGTGTGTGTGTGTGTGTGTGTGTGTGTGTGTGTGTGTGTGTGTGTGTGTGTGTGTGTGTGTGTGTGTGTGTGTGTGTGTGTGTGTGTGTGTGTGTGTGTGTGTGTGTGTGTGTGTGTGTGTGTGTGTGTGTGTGTGTGTGTGTGTGTGTGTGTGTGTGTGTGTGTGTGTGTGTGTGTGTGTGTGTGTGTGTGTGTGTGTGTGTGTGTGTGTGTGTGTGTGTGTGTGTGTGTGTGTGTGTGTGTGTGTGTGTGTGTGTGTGTGTGTGTGTGTGTGTGTGTGTGTGTGTGTGTGTGTGTGTGTGTGTGTGTGTGTGTGTGTGTGTGTGTGTGTGTGTGTGTGTGTGTGTGTGTGTGTGTGTAGAATGTTATTCCAATTTTGATTTTGGAATTCACTTTTCGATTGTCAAAATGCCGTCCAAGGAAGAAGAGCAGCGTATCAAAATTTTGCTCGCACATTGCGAAAATCCGAGCTACTCGCACGCAAAGCTGGCAAAATCGCTAACAGTTGCCAAATCAACCGTTACAAATGTAATTAAAGTGTTTGGGGAACGTTTGTGGACAGCCACGAAGTCTGGATCGGGGGGAAATCGAAAACCGGAAGCCGCTGAGACGACAAGGAGAGTAGCCGGTAGTTTCAAGCGAAACCCTCCTCTCTCTTCTAGATGTCACAAATAAGCTGGGTGTATCGTCTACAACCGTGCATCGAGCCAAAAAACGAGCCGGACTATCGACTCACAAGAACGTAGTGACTCCAAATCGAGATGATAAACAAAATACAACGGCCAAAGCGCGATCCCGGAGGCTGTACACGACGATGCTGACGAAGTTTGACTGCGTGGCAATGGACGACGCAACCTACGTCAAAGCCGACTACAAGCAGCTTCCGAGACAGGAGTTTTATACGTCAAAAGGAAAAGCGGAAGCCTAACTGAATATTTTTCCTGAATTTTATACTAATTAAACTCGAAAAAGATATTTAATTTGATTTTTTAAAAAACGATTTCACTGATTTACACGCGTTTTTATCACCCTTTAAATCGGTATTCGGTATTAACGGTTTAAACCGATTCTTAGATAAAAATTTGCCCAAAAATCGGTATAAATATCGAAAAATCAGTAGGTGTGGCATCTATGGTGGGGATAGAGAAACAAGAGAGATCATAGTAGGAAAGATCACATGCGGGATATACATGGTGTTTCGATAGAAGGTCTAGCAGTTGATCGGCAGAGCTCGATTGCTCGTTGTGGCCGATTTCATCAAGTTCGACTTGGTGAAATTGGCTAACGCGCCGTTGTACTGAAGCGGAGATTGTAGGTTCAAGTCCTGCTGCCAGTGATTCCATGTATCTTTTTCGAAAAATTCATGATATTACGGCTTATGTTCTATCGTCCTTTGATACCTCATGTTTATCTAACTCCTTCCATCACCTACGAAAATGTGATTATTTTCAGGTAAGGCTATGATCATTTAGTATCCGGGCATTTCATTACGGTGATAGCTACGTTACAAGAGCTCGGATATGCAAAACTTTAGTAACATTGTGTTGGTTATGAAAAGGACTATTTTGCCTATTTGTTCAAAAAATTTAAGTTAACGTGTGTTTGAGATATTTACAATGGAAAAAGACATGGTAAAAATAATGTTGCACAATCGCTTCGGAAATTCTTCATTGACGACTTCTGATTTTTTTTTTGTCCAAATGGTTAAGAAGCATAAGTAGCCACTCTAGTATGCTCATGAAGTTCAAACCAAGCATTGGAGTGGAACGCTCGATCTCAACTATGGTAAAAAGTCTATGGGTATTGGGGATAACTGAATGCAGACCCCTAAACTATGCAATAAATCCGTTTCCGGCAGGCAAAAAGTGTTGAATGGCTAGTAGATACCAAGTAAATAAATAATAATGAGTAGTTCTATAGATCGCAATCTGTGCAACCGGGTTTTACGCAATGTGACAGATGTGTTCTGATGGACCAGGAAATTTATGTTAAAACCGAATTTAAGAGGTCAAATTCTTCGAGATGCCTACTCATGCAAAGGTTCCAACTAGATTCTAATTGATTTTTCCAGGTAAATTTGTGTAGAATATCATGATTTTGCAAAGGTTTTGCTTCTGTGGTTAAAACAATAGATCAATACATGACTGAAAAAAGTGTGCAAAGATAAAAAATTGAGTTTATGATAAAGTGAAAGTATTTCTTGTAATCAACGATGAATTATTTTTTTCATATTTTTACATTAAATATCATATTAACACCTTCATTTCTTCCATAGAAAGTTTTTCGGTCAAATGAATAGTTATGAAAATACACACGTTTTTAATTGCCCGGATTCTAAATGATCATAGACTTACAAAGATGTACCAAGCGATTTCATAAAATCAGTAGGGGAGAATGAGGATACTTGATCCCTGGGAATACTTGATTCCTTAGCTATATCTCGAAACTGGAATGTCTTACAAAGATCAAATGTTCTAGAAAAATGTGCCAAAATGAGCAAAACAACAATGCTTGTAGTTTAAAATTTTTTAACAAAATATTTGTTTGAGTAATTGAACTTTGTTTGAAAAATTTCACAAAATGTAACTTGAAGATCTTTTTTCATCACTTTAAAATGTTCCTTACATGGCAAAATTATAAAAAAAAAATTTGTTCCAGTGTATCAATCGTTCGAGCGTAAAATGAACTTCATAATGCCATATTTTTAAAGCAATGGAAAACTCTCAACTTTTTTCAGAAAAAGTTTTCTAAAATGTTGATTATGAGTACAATTGATCCCCTAGAGTTGGGTACAATTGACCCCCCTTCCAAACGGCATATTCTTCTTCTGAATTGATCGTTATGATTGCTGATTACAAAATTACTAATATTTATCCAAAAACTAATATTTATCAAACAATTGTCTGAAGAAAAGAGCAAAAATAATTAATTTTCTCTTAGTTATAAAAAGTAGCGCCTGTAAGTATGCAATGTTATTAGCGTTGAGACAAAGTTATAGAATTTTCTTCTTATGTCTGCTATAAATTGTGAAATGAGAACAAACATGACCAAAATAGTCAATAAACATTCTATCTTGGGGTTTTGTTTGATTTTTATACAAATATTAGGACTTCCTGAATAAAATATCAAGTCTCCTTCAAAAGGGGATCAAGTCTCCCCTAACTTTAGAAAAATCGCAATTTTTTTACTCCCACGAAAATGCTTCTAGTTCATCAACGGGTTCAAGTATCGTTCTAATTTTTGGAGCATAGAAACTTGAAGTTACAAGCTGTCAGAAAATGTCAAAGATGGCGAGTTGCAAAATTTTTCCAAAAAAGATATGGTGAAAATAAGAAAAGGGGATCAAGTATCCCCACTCTCCCCTATTGATTTCAAGAAATTTATATTTGTTCCAGCCTTATTCTAGATTTAGAATTATGATTCAGATTTCAAAAGTAAATATAACTCTTTAAATTTAATTTTAAAGTGCAGCGTTTTGTTGTAGATGGTTCATCTCGATTTCAGAGTCAGAATTCAAATTTTGATTCCAGAGACTTATGAATGCCGCGCTTCTCAATGACTCAGCGCCCGAGTTCTGGTTGTGAGTTATTACAGATGAAAAATAGATAAAACATCACGTTAGTATGTGGAATGAATAAGCCTTTAAGTATGCTATTTTATAAGGAGCTATAAATATTGAATCTTGAATTGTTAGATTATATGGATATTTTCCACCATAAATTTCCCCTCAAATACTTAGAATCAGAATATGGTTGAACTTTTGAAATGTAATGATCACTCACTGCTCCTTGTAATTCGATAATTATAACACTCCAAAGCAAGTTAATCGGTGGATTTAATCCAGGCTACAATGTCCTCTTAACTTTCGAAGATTGAAATTTTTTCGCATGCCAAAGAGTCACCAAGAAATTCCCATAAATTAGTCATTAACTGCTCACCAATCCATGTTCCTTTGTGCGAAAACTCTGTTCAGTCGTCCAATATGGCTGTGGCTGCACATTGCAGATAAGCTCTCGAACGAAACCAGCTCTCCGTAACCCGAATGACCGTTTCACGTGACACCTTTCCGGCTGGTGGACGTGGTAAAGTTGAAAATTTAACATGCTTCCCGGTTCTGCAAATTATACTACCGATTGACATGTCGAAAGTAATTTCTGGTGACCCGGGTCAAGGCAGGTTAATTTCCCACTCGGGCACCATACACACCGGAAACAAGCTATTAGAGTTTGCTGAACTTTTTCTTTATTGGCAGTTTCGAAGAGGTTTAAAAATTGGTTCTTTCTTGAGTCAGCTTTGAGTAAAGTCCTTTAAACATAAACCAGAATAAAATCGTTAAAGGGAAAGAGATGATGAATGTTTTACACAAAAACTTACAAGAACGATATCGCAATCCGTAAGTTAAAAATATGTCATAAAAACAAAAAATACAGCGAAGTAGCAAGTTATAGGTAACCACCAAATCCAATGACCATGTTTTGTTGTTGCTTCTGTTTATTTCTCGATATCTCAGGAGATTGGAAAAGGACGATTGTAGAAACAGATTTTTCATTCATATCCTTCTCTCAGGTTCCACCTGTCAGGATATTGAATGCTACTAACGAAGGAAATCCTGCCTTTCTAACAATGCATTTTCTGTTGACCAGCTTCTGATTGCAGCCAGAATCAACTGGACAGGAAAACCTGTAGAGTGTCGCTTTTTTTTCTTTGCAGTGCCTCTGGTTCAAGATTTCGTCGGACACAAAGCAAAAGAATCGGGCGACTGGACTTTCCCGAAGGATTTAACTTTTTGTCCCAGTCCAGCCGCTTTGGTTTGTAAATTGCATCACAGTGAATAGTTTATGGGCTTATGTCCGTCCTCCGATTCCATTCAGGTTTGGATCGAATTTACCGGGGTGTGATTTGGGTTTACTTCCGTTCGTTGTTGGTGGAGAAGTTAAGCATGTTTCTTCTGACTGAGTTTAAGGTGGAATCTATAAGACAATAGTTTGACAGACCATTGGCATCAGCTGTAGCGTATTGAAGGGGGGTTCAAATTTTTACAATTATAAAACTTAGTTTCTTCTATGAAGAAAACTAAGGTATTCTTATGATAATTTATGAAAAAATTAAAAAAAAAAATTCATCGTTTTTTGCAAAAAAAAAATTCTACTTTATTCTTGGTACTTCCCATTCGCCGGCGCACACTTTTTTCAGTCATGACATTGATCAGTTTTTTTTTTAAATTTATACTTCGTCTTATCTATATATTAATTAGGTGACTGCATTCTTTCCAATTTCTGCTACCTTTCGGTCCAATATTTCTCTTTTAAAAGAAACTGAGGGTTATTTCGAAATTGACAAAAGTTGATTATTTTTAGGCCATTTTAAAACGTTTTTAATGGAATTTCTGCTGGCAAAATCTTACAATAACGAAGTAAACCATCATGAAATTGAACTGAAAGTATAATCGGTTTGTACAGATCGTAGGTTGCGAAGGGCACATACATTATTACTCTTTTTAGGCTTTTAAATTCTGTGAAAATTAAAGTTTTCATTTTGAAAATTTGTCGTTTTTTTCCACAGGAGCAGAATCTTGGCAAATCATATGATTTTAAAAGCCAAACTCGTTTTGTTCGTTTACAATTGTGTGCTCAAATCTAGTTCATCACTTTTTATTAGAATAGAAAAGCAAATAGATAGGGAAATATGAAAATAAAAAGAATTATAGACGAAGATCAATAGCTTTTAGGAAAAGATATATTTCGAACATGTAGTCCAAATCTATCAGAGCCAGCACATCTCTCACTGTGCCAAATGTACACCCAAAATTCAGCCTCTGTGCCAATGGCGTGTAATCAATTACATAGCATCATTGGTACGCGACCGGTGCTGATTCGATTTGCGTCCACCGGCATTAGCCTCCCAGCGCAACCGAATTGCGTATGTCTGAAAGAAACAGAATAAAAACGTTTTCACGTCCCTCCCTATTGCATCAAAAGACGAAGAAGGATGGAAATAAATACCGGCCTACACCAGGCAGCCAGCGTGTAGCAAAAGCAACAACAAAAATATTCCTTCAATTCTATCCGCCGGCAAACAACCACGGCTAAGCTGTGCGTGTGTATTTAAAAGCAACAACAAAAACATTCCATCAATTCACCGGCAAACAATCACCGGCCCGGCTTTAGCAGCGGTGTATATGTAGCGTGTGTATGTAATGGCAGGCAGTAAGCAAAGCACAGTTCTCATTCAATGGGTTTCCCGTTTCCTTCACTCCCGTTCTCTTTCCCGTTTCCATAGCAAGACAAAGGAATACCTTGAAAGGATGCCAAACGCCGGGAAGCCACCGTTGTGCGTTTTTTTGTGATTTATCGGTGGCAGAAAGCCTATGACAAATATCCCTCGTCTTGCATGAAGCTCAAATAGTACATTGGTTAAGATGTCAGGCTGGCAAGATGATATAATTAGTGATTTAAGTTCGACTCCCTTACGGCGCCGTGGTCTTTTTTATTTTCTTGTTTCTGGGATGAATTATCCAATAGGAATGAAATGCCATAAAATGTTTTTCTTGTTTCGCTTGAATGTAGTGGTCATGCATCATTTTGGTTGGGAGCCGAGTCCTTATGCCAGTTACGGTTTTTCAAACATTACGTCTTCGGCACAGTGCACATTTCAGCGCATTATCGGCACAGAGATTTGCTAAATAGGCATTGGATTTTTGCAACCTCTTCTATGGGTGTAGCAAAACAACAATGCTTAAAGCTCAAAAATTTTAACAAAATAACTGTTTGAGTTATTGAACTTTGTTTGAAAAATTTCAGAAAATGTGACTTGAAGATCTTTTCTCATTATTTTAAAATGTTCCTTACATGATTTTTTTATTATTCCAATATATCAATCGTAAGAGTATAATATGAACTGCATTACACTTTGTTTTCAAAGCAATGGAAAACTCTCAACTTTTTTCAGAAAAAGTTTTCTAAAATGTTGATTATGGGTAATATTTGTCTAACATCATCTGAAGAAAAGGGCTGAAATAATTAATTTTCTCTTAATTATAGAAAGTAACGCCTTTAAGTATGCAATGACAATAGGGTTGAGATAAAGTTATAGAATTTTCTTCTTCTGACAGTTATGTTTAAATTGAGAAATAAGAACAAACTTGACCAAAATAGTCAATTGACATTCTATCTTGGGGTATTGTTTGATTTTTTCCAAGGATTAGAGCTTTCTGAATAAAGGCTCAAGTCTTCTTCAATAGAGGATCAAGCCTCCCTTAACTTAAAAAGTATCGCAATTTTTTTTTACTCGCACGAAATTGCTTCTAGTTCATTTACGGGTACAAGTATCGTTCTATTTTTTGGAGAATACAAACTTAAAGTTACACTCATTCCGAGTGAGTCCGTGAGCGGGTACAGACGTGATTTGCGCGGTGGTCGGAAATTCTTTTTATTTTTGCGCGTGTGGTTTTTTGTTAAAATCTTGTCGTTGCTTCCTAAGCGATATTGCGTGAGTTATGCGAAAAGTATGGTGCTGCTTAAAGGCAGAAATCAGCTTTTATATGTAAATAGCTGTGCGGTATTCTCGCGTTCGGCATTTTCGGAGGCCATTTTGAAAACCGATTTTGCGGGTGTGAAGAAAAAGGACGGGTGGAGGGCAAAGTGAAGTGAAAGGCAAAGTGAAGTAAAGGGCGTCCGTGTAAAGTTCGGAGAGAGCGGCTGAGATTCGAAAAAAGCACGGATGGAGGTGTAATTTTGGAATCGCGGTTTACTTGCGCGAATCTGAGTGCTGATGGAAATCAGTAGTGTGCGTGCGGATTTTGAACACATATCCGACACGTTTATGGTCAGTGAAAGAAGAGAGATTCGATGGCTGTGCTGTGGTGAGAAGGGTATCGTGTGCTATGACAGCTATGAGGGAAACAGCAATGAAGCTTGTAACGGTGTGAGTGTAGCGCTTGGCTACCGATTTAAATGTAAACGTGGGCTATTTCAAGTTTATTCAACGGAGTGAAAGGCTCTCAGAGCTAAGAACAGGCGGCTCGTTAAGTGGGAGAGGGCGGCTGTTGTGATACGTCAGGGTTGTGATATGCCAGGGTGTGAATACAATTAACTCGATAAGTGGGAAGTTATTTTGTAAGCGAGAAGGCAGTTTCGATAGTGTTGTGTTTTTTTTGAAAGGTCAAAATCAAGCTAATGTTTTAAAGGATGTGATAATCGCCCTCGTCAAGTTATAATGCGGTGTGAGAAAAAAAAAGAGTTTGAAAGCGTGGTAGTTTACTAGTTCAGTTTTTGAAATTTCGGGTCGCAGGAGTGTATCTAGTGGGAGAGCATTAATTGAAAACTGAAAAGAGGGGGGTTTTATGAACAGTGGAAGGTGAAAGCATCTCATCTCCTCTAAAAATCGTTTTTCATAGTATTTCATTTTATATGTTTTATCGAATTAATAAAATCATTTTTTTTCAGATCGGGAACCAGGTAATTGAATAAATATAATTATATTGTAATTATTTTTCTTAAACTGGGGCTTGGGGGATCCATCCGTGCATCTTAATGAAGCGATTCTTTGAGGAGAGCATTGGGCTACCTCATTTTATGGAATCGTGGATTGAAGACGGGCTCGTCTCCACACCCAGTGGAGCGCTTTTCATTATTACGGCTCGACTCAGAGATTTTGTGATTGCAATTTGTTCTTTCGATGGAGAAAACTCAATCCTATCCCTACCTAGAAGTTCAAGTGCCTCTGCTTGAACTTCTTTTCCTTTGTAACAGTCCATTCAAAAGCATTTGGGTTCTTTTGGTCTCTGAATCTTGAACAAGTTATAAAGAAAAAGTTGCTCGCTGCTACTGGCTGCGCCTTGCTAGCTGGGTGGTCGATATACATACATACATACATACAATACAAACTTAAAGTTACACGCTGTCAGAAAATATAAAAGGGTGTGAGTTGCTAAATTTTTCCAAAAAGATATGGTGAAAATTAGAAAAGGGGATCAAGTATCCCCATTCTCCCCTGTAGTTAAAGGGTTATTTTCATGGCCGAATGAATTAAAAAAGTGATCAATGATCTCCCAGTTTACGGTACTTCACTCCAATGCTTGATTTGAACTTTATGGACATTTTTTGACAGTGTTTGCATTCTTTTCCACCACTCACACGTATCTAGTCATTCTTTTAATAATCAAAGGTTTTGTCAGCTATCTATTTGATAATGCAGGATTTTTAAGGAAACTGTGGAAAATTTTGTTTATCACTTTCTCTTACATCGTAAATATCTCAAAAACGCGTAAATTTTAAACTTTGAAAAAAATGGACTGATAGTACTGTTCACAGCCAGCAAAATGCTGCCATAATTTTGAATGTTCGATAACTAGTTATTGAGCTATCAGCAAAAGAAAGTGTCCCATTTCTAAAAGAATTAAGTTTTAGTGTTCGGTCCAATAGGATATATTTCGTTATTTATACATCATTTATACATCAAGTTGCAAAAAGTGGATTTTTTTAGCACGTGTCATGAATTTATCTAACGAGACTTGCCGAGATAGATAATTACGTCGGGTGCTTAAAAAATCTATTTACTTTTGCAACGAGTTGCGTACATAATTTTATGCAAATCCGAAATCAAATTTAAAATAGTCTAATAAATTTCTGCAACCATGTTTTACGTTCATAGGAGTGCAGTAGAAGTTTTAAAAATATAAAACATGCCACATTCTCATGAACAGAAACAATAATAGAAAAATATTGAAAAAAGTGATCAATCTCACCCCGGATTACGGTACCTCACTAGAAATTGTTTTGAAAATTTAACTCTCATCCGACCCAGAAATTTTTAACCGTTACAGTCCCTGGAGTGTCAATTTGACACTCCTGACTAAAACCTCTCTCTAGGTTCGCAATCGATTTTTACAAAATTTATAGTTTGTAACCAGAGCGTGTTTTAGAAACCCAAGATCATTAGGAATCATCGTAGTAGTTGTGTAAATGTGCGAAGGGAATGCTGGCGTGGAGAGGAGGAGGACCGTATCACACCTCATCGGCACAACAAGCATGAAATGGCCCAGTAGACGAACGAGCACGATGGCGAACAACAGATGATGATTAGATGATTAATCCCGGCTCCGGAGGCAGTGGCCTTTACTTAGAGCGATTACTTCAAAAGAAACATTGAGACGCAACACAACACAAGCCGCGTTATTTGACTGTGATAGTGAACCGCAGAGTCGAAAAAAAACCGCCGTAGAAGTTTTAATAAATTCCCTAAAGCCTTGTTTTGTATCCCATTGCCCCATTTTTCGTTTCGCATGAAGTTCGCTGATCTGAGGACAAGAAGCACGCGCAGTTTGAGGCCGATAATTGCCGAAAAACACCGTCATTGCTGCTCGTCGAAGCTTGCCTAGCGTCCTCAAGCTGCCAAAGACAACAATCCATTCAACCGCTTGGACCCCGGCAGCAGGAACCGGAAGTCAGAGCAGTGCTGAAGTCCACCAGAGGAGCTGACCGTCAAAAGCTAAGCAACGCTTATCAGGAAGTGTCATCCTTGGAGTCCAAGGCCAGAAATAACGGGGTAGGAGTTGGAAAGCCCATCATAAAAATGGTCTGAAAGTGGGGGTGGGCACAGCATTTTGTCGACCTTTTGCCAATAAAGGGTGGAAAATTCGTCTCTTCAAGACTCTGTGTTTCCTTTCGCTAGCTATCTCGCGGATATTGCGCCAACTTTGAGGCGTTTGAGGGGGGTTCTCAGTGGTGCTGGGTAGGCTAACTCACCCATAGGTTATAAAGTTTTGGAAACCTCAAATATGTTCCTCAGACAATACTCAGCTACAACACTTCATTATTCCGTTATTCAAAGTCTAAGAAAAACCATGCTTCGGAAAAAAAAACTTAAGATCAGCTACGGAATGCTCAAAAATTCATTTAATGAAAACCGCACTCTTCAATCAATGAACCGTCAAAATTATTTCAGTATCACCAGATGAGTTTTAAAAAGAGGATTGAAAAGTTGACGTTACTTTTCACATTTTTGCAGTTTTAGATTCTCAAAACACGAAACACAAAATTTTTGACAATTTTCAAAGGTAGCTGTTTTTCAAACTTTTTGTCAATTTGCAATTTCTCAGATTTTCTTAGGCTTAAATTCAACTGGCTTTAAGTACCGTCAAACGTGAGACTTAAGATACAGTTTACGACCCGAAGTGTGTATGATTGAGTTTCGCAGCGGGCTTCATCTATACCACAACACTCATTCAATTCTTATTTCAATATACTGTGATAAAATGATCATTGTATGAAAACAAATTGATGATGACATAGTTTTTAACATTGTGAAAGATTTTTTTTAAAGTTTTTGATTGTCATAAAAATTAAAAAAAAATCGAGCAATAGATGTACAATTTTTTACATTTTTCGATGCCATAAAAAACTTTACCTAGTATG
>NC_073692.1:240024847-240202745 GCF_029784155.1 Uranotaenia lowii | reverse complement strand
CCCCCACCACCACCACCACCCACACCACCACACACCCCACCCCACCCCACCCACCCCCACACCCCACCCCACACCCCCCACCCCACCACCCACACCCCACCCCACCCCCACCCCACCCCACCCCACCACCCACCCACCACCCACCACCCACACCCCACCACCCCACACCCACCCACCACCCCACACCACCCACCCACACCCCACCCCCACCACCCCACCCCACCCACCACCCACCACCACCACCCCACACACCCCACCACCCCACCCCACACCCACCCCACCCACCACCCCACCACCACCCACCACCCCCACACCCACACCCACACCACCCACCCCCCCACCCCACCCCACCACCCCACCACCCCACCCACCCACCACACCACCACCCACCCCACCCACACCCACCCCACCCCACCACCCACCCCACCCCACCCACCACCCACCACCCCCACACCCCCACCCCACCCCACACCCACACCACCACCCCACCACCCACACCCACACCCACCACCCCACCACCCCACCACCCACCACCACCCACACCCCACACCCACCCCCACCCACACCCCACCCCACACACCACACCCACACCCCACCACCCACCCACCCACCACCCACCCACCACCACCCCACCCACCCCACACCCCACCCACCCACCCACCACCCACCACCCCCACCACCCACCCCACACCCACACCCACCACCCACCACCCACCACCCACCACACCCACCACCCACCCACCCCCACACCCACACCCCCACACCCCACCACCCACCACACCCCACACCACCACCACCACACCCACACCCACCACACCACCCACCACCCACACCCACCCCACACCCACACCACACCCACCCACCACCCCACCACCCACCCACCCACCACCCACACCACCCACACCCCCACCCACCCACCACCCACACCCACCACCACCCCCACACCACCCACCCACCCACCACCCACACCCACCACCCACCCCACACCACCCACCACCCACACCCACCACCCACCACCACCCACCACCTCCACACACCACCACACCACACCCACACTCCACACCTCCACCACACACCTCACACCACACACCTCACACCACCACTCCACACTCCACACCACACACCTCACTCCACACTCCTCACACCTCACTCCACACTCCACACTCCTCACTCCACACTCCTCACTCCTCACTCCTCACTCCTCACACCTCACTCACACCCTCACTCCTCACTCCTCACTCCTCACCTCACCTCACCTCACTCTCACTCCTCACTCCTCACTCCTCACTCCTCACTCCTCACTCCTCACTCCTCACTCCTCACTCTCACTCCTCACTCCTCACTCCTCACTCCTCACTCCTCACTCCTAACTCCTCACTCTCACTCTTCACTCCTCACTCCTCACTCCTCACTCCTCACTCCTCACTCCTCACTCCTCACTCCTCACCCCTCACTCCTCATTCCTCACTCCGCACTCCTCACTCCTCACTCCTCACTCCTCACTCCTCACTCCTCACTCCTCACTCCTCACTCCTCACTCCTCACTCCTCACTCTTCACTCTTCACTCTTCACTCCTCACTCCTCACTCCTCACTCCTCACTCCTCACTCCTCACTTCTCACTCCTCACTACTCACTACTCACTACTCACTCTTCACTCCTCACTCCTCACTTCTCACTCCTCACTCACTACTTCTCACTACTCACTACTCTCTACTAACTTCTCATTCCTCACTCCTCACTCCGCACTCCTCACTCCTCACTCCTTACTCCTCACTCCTCACTCCTCACTCCTCACTCCTCACTCCTCACTCCTCACTCCTCACTCCTCACTCCCCACTCCTCACTCCTCACTCCTCACTTCTCACTCCTCACTTCTCACTCCTCACTACTCACTCATCACTTCTCGCTCCTCACTCCTCACTCCTCACTCCTTACTCCTCACTTCTCACTCCTCACTCCTCACTCCTCACTCCTCACTCCACATTCCACACTCCTGACTCCTCACTCCTTACTTCTAACTCCTCACTCCTCACTCCTCAATCCTCACTCCTTATTCCTCACTTCTAACTTCTCACTTCTCACTTCTAACTTCTCACTGATTCTTTACTACCGTAATCCGGGGTAAGCTTGATCCTTTTTTTCAATATTTTCCGTTAAGGGGAATGTTGCATTTTTCATATTTTTGAAACCAGTACTGGACTTCTATGAAGGTAATATATGGTTTCAATTTCGTCTTTGTTAGAATTTGATGCTTGGGGTAACATTGATCAGTCTCATTTTGGCGGTTTTAACAAGTTTTCTTGATCATAAAGGATACAACAAACCTTCATAATATTTACAAATGCTAGTTTATCAATTGCTATGGCATTTCGAAACAAACTAAATGATCATGAAATTCTACAGAATTGAACACAACACTTTCGGTGACTCAAAGATACTAAATTTGTAACTTTTGGTTCAGTGAATTCTCAGATATACAATGCTGAATTTCGGTGTTTCTTGGTTCAGATTTCTTCGCGGTTAATAAAAAACAACATCGCGGTCCTTAACGTGTTAAGGCCGAACAACAATTAAAATCGAAAGATGAACAATTATGCTGCATAAATTAAGGGGCTGAATTTTTTAACGAAAAAAAATTCCTAACTTTTCTATCCATCTTATCAATTTTCAATTCTGATATTCTTTCTCCAAGAATATACATTTTCACCGATAAACCGAAAATAAACTTACAAAAATTTGGTTAACTTAGATTTCAAAAAAGATTCTAGAAATGTTTATGTAAAAAATCCTAATCAAATTTTTATCCTTGCAATCATTTAAATATTAAGAGTCATCAGATGCCATGGTTATGCAATAATTTAGCTAAAATTCGCATTCGACTAGAAAAAAAGTTTTATCTAAGTTTAAAAACTCTTCTAGGGTGACATAGGGGAAATAAGGCCATGATGGTCCAAAAATGTACCAAATTTGAACCATCTTTTTGATCAGTGTACAATTTTAGACACATAAGTCTAAAGCTTGATATTCAGTTTACATTTTGTTGATTGTTTTCAGTCCATAGGTGCTGTAAAAAGGGATCTAAAAATCACTAGCAATTGATTTTGTTATATTTTCGGGCAGTTTCCCCGAGCAGGTGTAAAGTAAAAGATTCATTTTCCTTTTAGTACCATACAGAAAAATATTCTTTCTGTTAAGCCCCTGAGAAAAGTAACAAGTTATCAAACTAAAGTCAACGTACAGAAGGGAGTTATACTCAAATCCAAGCTCAGCAAATCATTTCTTGCATTTGTGCATCTCACTCGCTTTGCTTCCTCACACGTAGTTCATATCGGAAGAGATTAGGCATCATCGGTTTGTCTTCAAATATGTTTCCCGGGAAAGTACCCAGTTTCTCACTAAGCGCTTCCTGGGAGCGTGCTTTCGTTCGTGCGTGCGTGCGTGCGTGTGTTACATTTGTAACAAATTGTAACCCGTCACCGTTGCCATCGTCGAGTTACCCTAGAGCGCCATCCAATTATCTTGAACGATGCGTTCCGGCCGACGACCGACGCCTGGGTTACCTTCCATCATTGCTTGGCGTGCATGCAAAAACGGATTGAGTCCTGCACCGGGCTGGATTCCGGATGATGCACCCACCGAGACCAACAGCAAGCAACCAGTAGGCGGGTAGTTTGAGGGAAAGGGTCGACAGATGCATCACACCACACCAAGCCATGTCGGCACGCGATAATGCGTCACGCTGCCGCTTGATGAATTGCTACATTCATTCACTGAGCTTTCCGACTTTCTTCCACAATTCCCTTCCTCAATCACGGTTCGTCGTCTTGGAGGTCGATGGGTTCAGATCTATGAAGGTGTCTACCTACGTTCAAAATGTCTATACCCAGATGGAGAAGGCGCGCGGGTGGTAAGACTGATGCTCGTTAGACGTGATGACGACTGCTTCGCTGCTGCACCGGGAACAGTCCCTGTGTCCTATCGCTAGCTAGCTGGTAAGTTGGTTTCCAGAGAAGAGTGGTTTCCCAGCAACAGACAGACGAGGCACGGTTCAATCTGCAGCGCGCAGCTGGTTTAGGTCGATGCGGTGACAGATGGGAAGGTTTGCCCATCTGGCCGCGAACCATGGCATCAGATGAGATAGATGAGGAGCAGGAGTCCGGGTGGATGGCGTCGTCGTCGTGGCCTAGGTGCCTCGCATAAATCTTCAACCGCCGACATCCATCAACGTGTCGGTTCCGACTAAACTAGATTTGCCATGTGAACTCGTTAGAGATAAAGACGAATCATCTGCATATACCTAGCCTGATATCAGCTGGTTCATCTGAAAAGTGCACTGAACTGATTCTATTTAGATAAATTATTATCGCACTAATCGAGTTCGGAGAGCTGATGGCGGTGTACTGATTTCATCTGCGAAAGGATGAAACGAACGGTTGACCTACCTTGCTGTTGTCAATTTGACTAGGTATTCGGCTCAAACTGGCTCAGTCTATTAGAGGTGCAGTTCTGTCGTTGAACCGTTAAAATTAAATCCTTCTTGAATTATAGTAATTTAATTCTTTATAAAGTAATTTATATAAATTTTACTACTTATTTTTTGTAATTTTAAAACGGAAATTCGAAACTTAAAAAATTAAAAAGAAATCGGGAAACATAGAAAAACAAGAATAAGATTTATTCCAAATTTTTTGATTTAAAAATTATAAGTCTTGCTTTTAATATAGTGATTGGTGGATGTGGATTTCACACAATCTCTGAAGGATTTTCGATTAATTTGAATGTAAAATCGGCGACGATGACAGTTGGATTGAGATTTTTGTCTCAACACAAATCCCAGATATTAAGAGTGGCCACGTTTCTCCATGGCTAAGGTTACCGGACGTTTCCGGACCGGTCTAATCCGGTCAATTGTATTTAAAAATCTGGCAAAATCCGGGCATTTAATTTTGAAACTTTCAACTCGAAATCCTCGGAATTAATCAGCAAAAATCAAGAAGAAAACGCTTGAAATATTTTTTTTCACATCGAAACACATCCGTACATTTAAAATCGCATTTTAGGATTCAAAAAACCGTTCATGATTATTTTGTTAAAACTTGCTCAAAATTTCGTTTTTGAACGCAAAAACAAAAATAATAACTACTCAATGTGAGTTTTATTGTTCGACTAAGCAGAAAAATGTGAATAATTTCGGGAAAATTCTGGACTTCTTTAACGAAATCCGGGCAAGTCCGGGTAAATCTGTGCAATCTGGCTACCTTACTCATGGCTCACGAAACACTTCTACACACAAGCGTGATGATTTAAATCAGGGATGAGCAACCCGCGGCCCTCGAGACATGCTTGTGCGGCCCGCGAAGCTTATCTCAAATTAAATTTATTTCACGATTTTTTTCTACGATAGATTGTTGAAAAAAAATAGCATTCCCTACAAAACTGAAAAAATAATATACCAATACCTTGATATGTACGTCACTTGTTTGCATTTGCATTTATTCCATAATCATCTAGATTTTTGACTTTTTTGTATTTGTAGGATTTAAGCTTTTCATTGAGTTCTTTTAAAAGCATGCATGCAATATTATTTAATTCTTGAAAAAACGTAATATTCAGTTAGTTAAATCATTATTTTCATTCTAAGCCAAGTTAAAATTGTATGATGAATTAAAATATTTTTGTCTTGATTAATTCTGGGTATAAGGAAGTTTTATTAAAGACTGTGTGAACGATTATAGATTTCTTATCGACATGATTCAGCGAAATTCAGATTTCTTGACAAAAACAACATCTGTAATTCTGTGATTCAACCCAAAAAGTTTGTAACGTATACACAGGGAAACAGCGTTTTTGGTGCCTATGTTTCTATAACTGATTTTGTAAGATTTTGGCGTCCTGAATTCAATATATTAAACAGATTTCGTCTGTCGCTCCTTGTTTCGGTGATATAGTGAATATTAAAGATTCTAACTCATTTAACAACTTTGTTGAAGATTGCGAAATGATTTGACTTTCGGGTTTGCAAATATCAAAGATTCAGTTTAGTTTAATTTTCCTATTAAATTTCGTCGAAATTTCCGTGTTTTGCAGGTTTGGAAAAAATAGCAAAAAGAAAACTTACATAATGTTTTTCAAAGAATTCAAAATAACTTGCAGTCTTTGAGAAATTTGATCATTGAGTCAATAAGTGTTTGTATTTTACTTTGTTGTCAAAAGAGTACACCAGTGTTCGGCACAAAAGCGCTAATCCGCTATTCGCTAGTTAGTCCGCTAACTTTTCGTTAGCGGTTTAATTTTGTCGCTAAGGTTTGATTGATCTAGCGAATTAAAAAGTTTCGCTATTTTTTGGTTCCGCTAATTGAAGACCGCTAACTCCCATATATTTGTATCAATCTCCCGAATTATAAGTGACATAATAAACTTTTTGTCATTAATCAGGTTAAGGTGACATTGTGCTTCAGTCTGATTGCTTAATTGGATAAGTTGGAGGATTGTGTACTCGAGTTAGAGATAAGATGTATTTAGTGTCATTTTTCTATCTTCTAGCACTTTTTTTCGCAACAGAAGAAGATAACAATAAAAGGTGCTAAACAATATAAAACTATTTTAAACATTCCTTCATCAACATTTGTTTTCAAATGGTTGAGATATTTACTTTCACAGTTTAAGAGATTTTACGGATCAGTTCATATAAAAATAAGATAATATTACCATTGTAGCATTGGTTTTCAGATCAAATAGAAATTGTATATATGTTTACGTTTGACAATGCTCCTGCAAGTTTGAAAAAGGGAAGAACAAATTAAAGATTTCAAGTGATGAGAATGTAAAATATTGCAAAAACAACAAATAGAAATGAATTGCACAAAAGATTGTTTGCAACGAAGTTGCATACTATCAACTTTGCACAAAACCGATAAATCGAGCAAATTTTTATCTAATATTTAAATAAAAAAAAACAGATATGTCTCATGTTCCCCTTTATGTTCTTTTGCTTTTGTAGTTGTTTGAAATTCGTTTTTTTTTTAAATAGTAGAACACCGAGAGTTGTTGAAATGCCCATCTTAGGCAGTTTTTGTTTTGCTCATATAATTGTATGAAAATTCGATCAATTTATCTAATTTTAAATCAAATACTTTAAACATTATTTTCCCCCCTTAAGGAGTAGAAAAAATCAAGGGGGGGAACGTGGAAAAAGAAGAATTTGATATTTGTTCCGGCCTTTATGTTGTTTAACAGTTAGCGATTAGCGATAAGCGCTTTAAGCTTGAAGCGATAACTTTTTCGGTACATTCAGCGTATTTTATTAGCGTTCGCTAACTTTGAATGAGTTAGCGATCTAATTAGCGGCGCTATTTTTTCAGTTAGCGATGCCGAACACTGGAGTACACAGATTGAATAACTAATATTTTACCTATTTTTTAAAGTTATCTCGAAAACTAGAGCTTACAAAAAACTAATAGAATTTTAGGATTCAGTGCCTCTGAATAAGTCAAAATCAGTTCTGTGATTCCTTGCACCTTGAAAAAATGTGAATTTTATTGTCTTGTGTTATGTATGATACTATTTTCAGAAATTCCATAGCCAAATCATGCCAAACATTGATTAAAATGAGTGATTTTACTTCAAAATTAGCAATCCACATTACCAAAGTCATAAGATTTTCATGATTCAACCATAGAAAGCTTATCAAAGAATCTAAATTAAATTGATAAAATGTATGAAATCTGTAAGAGTTATCCAGAATTAAAAATGCAAACTGCAACTTAGACAATCTGGTTAAAAATCTGTGAAATTATGAATTTTTCATCATTTTGAAACCTTGCTCAACATCTCAATGTAGTGATTTCCTACGGAATTTCAAATAAAAAAAAATCTCGTTTATAGAAATGAGGCTTCATGACAAAATTTGCAGAAATTGGGTAAAAACTTTTAAAAAATGGACACAGAAAAAAAATGGCCATGGTTGAGCTCCATGAAACTTTTAAATGGATGTGATGACAAAAATACCATTGCATCGATTCGAACAAAAAAGGGATTTTCTCAGTAAACGGTTCAAAACTATTTACGAACCATAGAAAGACTTTCTAAATATTTCTCTATTAATAAATCAAAGGGAAGCAAATGATTTTTTATTTGTTTAAAAATAATATTTTCTTTACATTTCAAATCAATTAAAACAATTAAATCATTGAAAAATGATCAAGATTGAGTGATGAAACTATTCAATTTCAGCTGGTTTATTCACCCTAAATTAAAAACGAAAGTTTATGCAAATACATTAATTCGTTTTAATTATCCTTTTCCAGTTTTGTTTTTGTAAAATTTATGTATGTCGTTATAAAAGATTAGGGGTAGGGGTGGTAAAATGGACACCCTAAGGCAATGCATCAACTTCTCCACAGTTAAACGTCAAAACACTGGGTGGATTGCACACATTCAATGAGCCACTAATAGTTGATACAAAAAATTAATAAAACAACCAAAATGTACATATTTTTAAGTTTTTTCAAAACTATTTTAAAATCCATTTTTTTGTGGGAAAAAAACATTTGCGAGAAATGGTCACGGGGGGGGGGGGGGGGGGGGTTTGTTTTTCACGCAGATAACTCGGAATTGAAAAAATCTTTTTGTGTGTGGTCATTTCAAGTGCACAGCAAGAGACTGGTCACGACCAGACATTCCCGGTGCATGTTCCGTATACCCAATGGAACCAGATTCTGAGTAATACAAAAAAAAAACATCATGCGACCACTCGCAATACTCGGAAGTATAAAACTAGGGATCAAGTTCTGTAAACTTTATATGTAATGTCCAGACATGTCATTTGTTCGTCGGTCCATGTTTGTCTTTGCGTTTTCCTGACATAAGCTCGTGGCATCTGGAAAGATAAAATGAAAATAAACACTGTCCATTTTACCACCCCCCATGGGGTGTCCATTTTACCCGTACTATATGTTTTTTTGAAAACAGTTAAATTTAACAAAAAATATTATTGAAAAAAACACTTACCTTAGATGATATCTGTTGATAAGTACTCTGAGCACAGATATTTGTACAACAAACTCGGCGGAAAGGCGTTTAACACTTTAAAAAACGTTAGTTGTTGTAGGCCGAAAACAGCATCACCACCTGGAAAATGCACGTGTGTTTTGTTTTTGTTTATTATTTTCAGTGTTTGACAGCTCCGTGTTCCATAGGGTGTCTCTAATAGCCTCTAGTGATTCTGTGATAGGGTGGCCATAAAGTTTGCACTACTTTATAAAGAAATAAGTAAGATTTAAGGGGGTATCCATTTTATCACCCCTGTCCATTTTACCCACACTTCCCCTACGTAAAGGTCTGCAAACTATTATTACCTAAATTACCTAATATTTTAATGCCGAAAGAATTTCAAATTAAAGTTGCTTCAAAAGGTTGCTCACCCCTGATTTTAATATTTGTTTAAAAAAGGAATCTTGCAGTCGAGAATAAAACGTGTTGATGGTTCAACACACAACTGCTGTTCCTTAGACTCGTTTTTTTCTTTTTCAAGGGAGTTTAACAACTAGGGTCATTCTTCTCTAAAACCTCCTTAATATTGTTGAACTAATAAAATTGCCATTCCGGGGAACATAAATTTATTGCAAAAATCTTGCGTGAAAATACTCAAAATTCAGTGTAAAGTTGAATTGGGAAAGAAAATCTGAGATATTGCAAATCAACCAAAAGTTCGAAAAACAGCAACTTTCGAAAATTTGTCAAAAATTCTATGTTTCGTATTTTGAGAATCTTTAGATACGAAATGTGCCAAATTACGTCAATTTTCCAGTGCTCTTATCAAAGTTTATCTGGTGAGACTTCAACAATTTTGACGGTTCATTTATTGAAGAGTACGGTTTTAAAGCCACTTTTATACATTTACATACATTACATTATACATTACAAGTTTTTTTCCCGGGCTTTCGGGGTGCATCACTAAAAAATGGGCTTGTGATATAGCTCAGTTGGCAAGTCTGTTGTCTCCTGAGCCGATGTCCACGAGTTCGAGCCCAAGAGTAAACATCGAACACAGTTGAACCGGATAAGTTTTTCAATAATGATCCGCCAACTGCAACGTTGATAAAGTCGCGAATGCCATAAAGATGGTAAAACGACTATAATCGAAACAAAAAAAAATAAAAAAAATGAATGGTGAAAAATAAAAGATCCCAAGAATTCGTTGAGGTTTCCCGAAGAAATGTTTTTATTCGGATGCACCCGAATAAAGTTACAAGCCGCTTAGCTTCCAATAGTGTCATATTGACACTCAAGAGCGGATTAGAGTTAAATTGTCAGAAGGAAACTTCAAAATTTGATTCCCTTCTCAAATGTACCCTTAACTGTAAAACTGTATTTTTTCGAATGCTTGAAACCATTCTATTCGGGATGATATGATGCTTCATACAAGAACCATTTGACTAGCCTTCACGAGGGACTAAAATTGAAAGTGACTTTTGTGCTCCGTTCTCAAAACAATCCATCTACCGTCATCAAATTAACTCTTAACCGATCCACGGCGAGTGACGTCTTTATCCTAATGAACGACGCATGTCACCAAGTGTCAAACGACTTCACTTAACGTACAGTTTGCTCCGTGTGTGCCACATGTCAACTTTCAAGTGGCGCTGACACTCGACCAGCCAAACGCTTGCTGCGATGACAATCCCGGCCCGGTATCGTAGCAGCAAACAAATTGCAATTACGTGTTCATTCATTCAACAGTAGTGCAGTGAACATCATGATCCACTCCCCCGTGCTGTGTGTCTGGCTGTAAATCCGCTACGCCTCACCGAAAAATTGGATTCAATCATCGGGACCGTCCAAGTTCGCGATTGAAAATTTCAACATGGGGTGTGCAGCAATCGTCATGTCACACAACCAATTGATTGAATTTCGAGTAATTTCAACCAACATAACATAACAGTTTAAAGTTTGCCGGCACTATGCACTACTGCCACGGGTGTGCTCTCCTCACGGGCGGAAGCGCATTTCCTGTGTACCTGATGATGCCAGACCGACCGCACAACCCCCGGGGGAACAATCGGTGGTCGAACGAGCGATCGAGCGAGCGCGACTGAAAGAATCGTTAGATACATGCCGGGAGGACCAGAGCAGAGACCGCGGTGAACCCGTTGCTTGGCGTAGGCACCAGAGAGACAGAGCGATTGGACCGTGCCATTTTCCAAACAAACAATCGGGAACCGCAACCGGGAAATTATTTATTCAGTTTCACTGCATTATCCACGCTCCCTGTGCAGAGCTGCTGAAGGCCTACTACGATGACACGGTGCGCCCAATCAGCTGCGGCCATTCCAGTGCATTGGATTGGCAGGATGTCTAAACGAAACTTTGGGGGAAAGTTATTTTTCCAGACGGTGGGAGGTTGGTCTCTGGTGCTCCTCCCTCACCAGTCGAAGTTTATTTGTGGGAGTAATGAAACGGTGCGTTTGACGCGTTGGAAAATTATCGGTGCAGCTGGCTGGAAATTAACCCAAACATTGAAATAAGCTAGGCACACATGTAGACACTTGGTAGGTACCTATTGGAAGGAATGCACCCGATGATGCATTGTTTGGGTTCATTTTTGGGATAATTTCTACCGGTCGCATGTGGTGTGCAGCGAATTGCCGTTCGAAATTTTGAGTCAGCCCATGACCATTTCGAGAGAAAAGTAAATAATGAATTCATTGCACAAGCAATTATCGACATTTTGTTCCTATTAAGGATCGATCTATTTCATGATTTAAATATGTGAAGGGCTGTTTTGCAAATTCATGTATTACTAACCGAAATACAATATTCGGTTCTGCAGTTCAAGACAGGTTCAAGGTCAAGCCGTTTTAAATTCAGAATCACAATTTAGAATTAAAATCAATAATACAAGTTGGGAATTGAAATTTAAAATCAGAAAAAAGAGTCAGAGTTAGAATGGAGAAACAGAAATCGTACACGAACAGAACAGAAGAAAATGAACAGGAATCGTAATTGTGTAGCAGGATAAAAATTTAAACCATGAGAAAAAATCCAAAGCATTAACAATTTTTTGTACGTCGTTATTTGTTCAGAAGATTAAAATTATCTTTGAAACTCTTCATCCGAAAATATGTAAAATTGATGAAGTTGTTAAGAATCTTAATATATTAAGCAATTTCCGTTTGTTTGTTTATGTTTTTGTTGTTTAGGTTACTTTTGATTATTAGTTGTACTTCGTGTATCAGCCAATAAAAGATGTGTGTAGTCACTCTATGCTTAGCTATGAAACAAATTTAAACAGTACCAAATCTCGAATGTTAAATAGGTTATTTGACATTTTTGCCTGATGATCTTACTTTGCGTGATTCACTCTAAGAAGTTGTTTTAGTCCTCGGAGTTGTTCTGATAAGAAGATAGCGTTCAATCAAACTCAAATCTTCGTGTAGTCATTCCGAGTAAACAACAAAGGTAAAATGTTACGCTAACATTTTCACCAGACAAATTGTGCATAATTAAGGGCCAAAAGTGAATGCAAAGCAAAACAAAACCGAGCCGAATGAAGTCGTCTCTACTTGTACAGAGTGGAGGCCAAAAAGTAGTAAAACACTTTCCCGGTACCCTCTTACTTACAACAAGTCATTTGAACAAACAGAAACGTGAGTAAAATGCATAAACATACGTTGTTTTTCCCGGCAACGAGAGAGACACAAAGAAAAAAGGTGTCCAAGAGAGAGAAAGAGACAGTTCAAGCGAAAAAGGGTGAAAATGAAGTCCCCGCAAAAAAAACAGCAGCAAGAAGAACGCAACACAATGGAGTTGAAATTCCCGAGAAAATCTACATCCGCAAAATAAGAGCACAAACGGAAACGAAATGAAACTAGTCCAGCCAGGCAGCGGTGTTGGTTTTACTAAGTTGCAAACTGCAACTCTAATGGTTAGGTGAAAATTTCATACACAGTACAAAAAATTGGATTTTTTTTATGAGTTTAATTGAAGTGTAATTCCACTAATAACTCGAAAGGGTTTAAAGCTTCATTGCGGTAGTTATCTCTGAATGTTATTTAATTCAAAATTTTTACAAGTGCATGTAATCTCAAAAAACTTTGTGGTGCTACCGGAAGCTTGAAAATATTATGCACTTTTCTCAACAGAACAACAGCAAAGACCGAAATCGCCCAGTTGAAGAACAGCTTTTGTACTGTTTGGTAAGAATTTTGTTCTTTTTGTTTTTTTTTTTAATTTCTAGCGAAGGCTTTCTTCGCGCGGAAAATATGCAGAAATTGTGTTTGGTTCTTTGTTTTCGCTTTTAAGGTGGTTGTTTTGCTTTTGTTTTGCAAACCGGAATAAAGTTTTTCCTCTTCAATGTTTTTTGCGATTTTAGTCAGCGAATGTCTGGTTTGTTGTGGAGACCCTGTGCTGTGCCTCTCGTAGCAGAAAATTATATTCAAAGTGTTGTTAACGGCTCAGATTTTTGGGCAAAACAAGCTGATAAATCTTAATTCAACAGATTCTTTTCAGGTGTTGAAGGAAATTGAACAAACATTTTTGAAGCCCCTTAAACGTTATCTTATTAAGCTTACACTATTTACAGTAGTTTTTCGATTTTATCACTGTTTGATTTTTCAATACTCGCTAAATTCACGCTCGATTTAATCAAGTTTAGTGTTTCGACTTTATCCCTTTTTTTTGGAAAACATTCAGAAATCATTTGCCATTTTTTCATTTTTATTTCAAGCTTCGCCAAATTCACGGTTTTGCCAATATCACGGTGAATTAAGCGTGATAAAATCGAAAAACTACTGTAATTCCTTTTAGTCCTTATTTACATTTCATTTTTTTATTTATTTATTTCGCCAAACATCGTAGGCTACATATATATTCTTAAAACTAGTAGTTACAATCTTAATATTGCTTTAAATACTACAATATTAGGTTCTTAAGTGCCTGTTGCCGTAAAAAGCACTTTTTAGCTGCTGTTTAGGCATAGTAAAATCTATGTCCTGGTAGTTTTTATTATAATTCTGCATTAGACAATTGAATGGACTATTTTTACCATTATCAGTTCGAGCAGAGGTTAAAATAAACAGATTTCTGGTTCTCAACTGGCGACTCGGACAATAAAAGTTTAACTGATGTAGTAGATAAGTAGACTGAACACGCTGATTGATTATTTCGTTTACAAAGGAGATTGCAGCAAATTCTCTTCTAACACTTAATGGTTCAATATTTATTAGTAAACAGCGTGATTCGTAGCTTGGTAACTGGCTCTGAGACCATCCTAGATTTCGTAAAGCAAATAGAACAAATTGTTTCTGAATGGATTCTAAATGGTTTTTATGAGGAATTTGAAAGGGGGACCACACAACGCTACAGTACTCAAGTATGGATCGGACATAAGCTGTGTACAATGTTTTTACTGTATATGGGTCTTGAAAATTATAACTAAAACGTTTTATAAAGCCAAGCATACTATTTGATTTTTGAATTACTGAGTTATAGTGATCTACAAAGGTAAGTTTTGAGTCCAATATAATACCTAGATCTCTTATCTTATTGATTCTCTCCACAGGCTCATTTCCTAATGTTACAATTTCATATGGCGGATATTTTTTCCTTGTAAATACAATATGTGAACATTTTTTTCACGTTCAGTTCAAGAAGACTTTGACTGCACTATTTATTGTAGAAAATATTTATTTCATTTTGAAACACCCTGAAATCTTCTTCGTTATTAACAATCATATAAAGCTTCATATCGTATGCATATATAAGCACGTTTAGCTGGTTCAGTAAATAAGTAATGTCATTGACGTATAAGATAAATAATAAGGGACCGAGATGGGAGCCTTGAGGCACACCAGATGTAACGGTGATGCTTTTCGAAAGTGAACCATTTTTTTTTTTTTTTGTTTCGATTATAGTCGTTTTACCATCTTTGTGGCATTCGCGACTTTATCAACGTTGCAGTTGGCGGAAAGTTATTGAAAAATGTTACTTTGATTTATCGGCCTAGCGGTGAAAAGTGATGTCCTTTTTAGTAGGGACATCTAAAGATTATGAAATTTTTTTTTTTTTATATATAGATGGATAGAAGGTTAGAAGAAATGAAAGATGGTGAAAATGAGCGGGTAGAATTTGTCTAGAAGCATTACCAGACTATCGACCGTACCGTTTCGCATGCAAACCCCGCATGTAACGAATGCGAAGATAACAAACTGAGAAGACTTAAACATCGATAGATGCGTTTCTGAGTTAAAGGGAGCTTATCTGAGCGATCACATACCATCTTTTTGTTCGTCCGCACTACAAGTTCTCGCTTGTGGGGCGGACCACGCTAAGCCTACTAATGTGTGGTGGTAGATGCAACTCTATCTGTATCTACCACTTCATAGTAGTAGGCTCGTGAGGAACAAAAATTTGGTATGTGATGGTAATGCTTCTAGACAAATTCTACCCGCTCATTTTCACCATCTTTCATTTCTTCTAACCTTCTATCCATCTATATAAAAAAAAAATTTCATAATCTTTAGATGTCCCTACTAAAAAGGACATCACTTTTCACCGCTAGGCCGATAAATCAAAGTAACAAACAAAAATTACGGTGGTTAATCTCTTCATAAAATTAAATAACTTTGGCCAAAAAGAAATAAAAAAAACACGACATCATAGCATCGGTGGTTGGTCACTATCAGACTATCGACCGTACCGTTTCGCATGCAAACCCCGCATGTAACGAATGCGAAGATAATAAACTGAGAAGACTTAAACATCGATAGATGCGTTTCTGAGTTAAAGGGAGCTTATCTGAGCGATCACATACCATCTTTTTGTTCGTCCGCACTACAAGTTCTCGCTTGTGGGGCGGACCACGCTAAGCCTACTAATGTGTGGTGGTAGATGCAACTCTATCTGTATCTACCACTTCATAGTAGTAGGCTCGTGAGGAACAAAAATTTGGTATGTGATGGTAATGCTTCTAGACAAATTCTACCCGCTCATTTTCACCATCTTTCATTTCTTCTAACCTTCTATCCATCTATATAAAAAAAAAATTTCATAATCTTTAGATGTCCCTACTAAAAAGGACATCACTTTTCACCGCTAGGCCGATAAATCAAAGTAACCAACAAAAATTACGGTGGTTAATCTCTTCATAAAATTAAATAACTTTGGCCAAAAAGAAATAAAAAAAACACGACATCATAGCATCGGTGGTTGGTCACTATCAGACTATCGACCGTACCGTTTCGCATGCAAACCCCGCATGTAACGAATGCGAAGATAACAAACTGAGAAGACTTAAACATCGATAGATGCGTTTCTGAGTTAAAGGGAGCTTATCTGAGCGATCACATACCATCTTTTTGTTCGTCCGCACTACAAGTTCTCGCTTGTGGGGCGGACCACGCTAAGCCTACTAATGTGTGGTGGTAGATGCAACTCTATCTGTATCTACCACTTCATAGTAGTAGGCTCGTGAGGAACAAAAATTTGGTATGTGATGGTAATGCTTCTAGACAAATTCTACCCGCTCATTTTCACCATCTTTCATTTCTTCTAACCTTCTATCCATCTATATAAAAAAAAAAAATTTCATAATCTTTAGATGTCCCTACTAAAAAGGACATCACTTTTCACCGCTAGGCCGATAAATCAAAGTAACAAACAAAAATTACGGTGGTTAATCTCTTCATAAAATTAAATAACTTTGGCCAAAAAGAAATAAAAAAACACGACATCATAGCATCGGTGGTTGGTCACTATCAGACTATCGACCGTACCGTTTCGCATGCAAACCCCGCATGTAACGAATGCGAAGATAACAAACTGAGAAGACTTAAACATCGATAGATGCGTTTCTGAGTTAAAGGGAGCTTATCTGAGCGATCACATACTATCTTTTTGTTCGTCCGCACTACAAGTTCTCGCTTGTGGGGCGGACCACGCTAAGCCTACTAATGTGTGGTGGTAGATGCAACTCTATCTGTATCTACCACTTCATAGTAGTAGGCTCGTGAGGAACAAAAATTTGGTATGTGATGGTAATGCTTCTAGACAAATTCTACCCGCTCATTTTCACCATCTTTCATTTCTTCTAACCTTCTATCCATCTATATAAAAAAAAAATTTCATAATCTTTAGATGTCCCTACTAAAAAGGACATCACTTTTCACCGCTAGGCCGATAAATCAAAGTAACAAACAAAAATTACGGTGGTTAATCTCTTCATAAAGTTATTGAAAAACTTATCCGGAACAACTGTGTTCGATGTTTACTCTTGGGCTCGAACTCACGGGCATCTGCTCAGGAAGCAACTGACTTGCAAACTGAGCTATATCTCAAGCCCAAGTGAACCATTGAATCTAACAATTTGTGTACGGTTTGTCAAATACGACTCAATCCATTTCAGCAGTTGTGCGTTGAATCCGTTTTTATGTAGTTTAAAAATTAACAAAGGGATGTCGATTCTATCAAAAGCTTTACTGAAGTCCGTGTATAGTGCCTGAACGGAATTTCCCTGATCCATGGAGTGGATATTATAGGAAACGAATTCAAGTAAATTAGTCGCTGTAGATCGTCCTTTAACAAATCCATGTTGCTTTTCAGTTATGAGTGTTTATATTTGATTATACATTTTTTCATTCACTATTGCTTCAAAAAGTTTCGGTATGCGGAAACAAGGGCAGATTTAGTTCATTTACAAGATTTTTTAAAAGTAATGGAGGAATTCCATCAGGCCCGAGCTTTTTGGAGCTATCCAGGGAACAAATTGATTTGTGTATTTCCTCAAGGGTGATTGAATCTACCACAGTCAATGATGCTGAGTCGGAAAAATAATCAAAAAACGCAGTGTCGCGATCGGCTTCCGAAAAACTGGTGTAAACGCTTTGGAAGAAATTGGCAAATAAATTACATATTTTTTGGGAATTATTACCGTTAGCGCTCTCCAAGGGCAGGAAAATTATTACTTTTCAATTTGGAACTTACATACTTGGAGAAGCTTCTTTATTTGAAGAAGTTTATTTTGATTTTTAATTTTTATTTTGAGAAGTTTATTTTGATTTGACCTTTCGGTGGCTAAAGACGGAATGTCTTTTGAAGCACAGATTTTCAGGACTGTTGCAGCTAATTGTTTGTTACGATTTAGCCATCCGGTAAAAAAAAGACGGAATCGGCTTGGGAAGTGCAGATTTTTAAGGCTGCTGCTTGTTTGTTTTGATTTGGCCACCCTGTGGAATAAGATGAAATGGGCGTTAGAAACGCAACTATTTAAGGCTGCTGCTGATTGTTTTGAAATAACCTTCCGGTGGAATAAGACGGAAGCGGCGGCGTTAAAAGCACAGATATTTAAGGCTGCTGCTGCTGATTGTTTTGATTTGGCCTTCCGGTAGAATAAGACGGAATGCACAGATTTTCAGGACTGTTGCGGCTGATTGTTCGTTATGATTTGGCCATCCGGTTTGGCCATGATTTGGCCATCCGGTGCAGCTGGTTGTTTGCTTTGTATAAGCCTTCTGGTCGGATAGGCTGTTTCTAAGAATACTATCGAATTATTCCGACTCTGGTAAACAGAGTCACAGTGACACAGTGACAAGAAAATCACAGTTTGAGAAAAATGTTGCTAAGAATGTTTTTTTTTGCGGTTTGTTCAGGCTCTGGTAAACAAAAGCAGAGCGACAAGAAAAGCACAAATTGGGAAGGCTTTTGTGAAGAATATTTTCGGATGGGATGAAGAATATCCAAAAAAAAGGAAAAAAAACAATAGTCGACGCGTAAAAATTTTAATTGAGAATAGAGGTGAGAAGGAATGTAGGGATGAGATGAAGTAGGGTGAGTGCTCCTACTTTGGACCTAGAGCCTACTTTAGTCCTAAAATACCGAAAATCGGATATAACTCATTTGGTCTGCATAGATTCAAGACACTCCAATGCAATTAGTGATCTCTTATTCTTCCTTTATTCTATCATACCGCTATTAATCATATAAGATAATTCTAATAATATTTTCAACGTTTTAAAAAAAAAGTACTTTTTCTTTAGTGGTAAAGCAGGCAACTCAATTTGTGGGAAGTATTTCTAGAAATCAGAGAGATTAAGAATAAATCACATTATTTAACATGCCAAGCCTAATTTTAAAGAAAAACTACCATTGCTGTGCTGAATATGAACTATACCATCTATTTTTTCTAAAATAATAGAAAATCATTGGAAAACCCGGAAAATGGCTAAAGCGTCCAAACATAGGACACTTTCGGCCATGATGTTCCATTTTTAGACCTGACATCAATTTTTCAATTTAAACCAAACATTAAGGAGCAAATTTTCATAAGGGCATAATTAAGGACCTATATTGAACATTTTGAACATAATTTGCCAGCTTTAGGTAAATAAACCATAAGTGAACACAAAACACCTTCTTACTATTGTGCTGCTGAGAAATGTGATAATGAGGAAAAAGCTTGAGAAATTTATAACAGAAATTAAGGGGAAATTGAAATTGTAAAGAATTGTAAATAATCCACAATATTAGTTCGTCATATTTTTTGTTCAAAATAGAATATTTCATTGTAATTTTGAAGTTTTTTTTGAAAAATATTTTTTTACTGACATTTTAGATCTAGGTCCAATAAAGGGTACAAGTCTAGTACCAATACAAGAACAATAGGTTCAAAATAGGAAATTTTGATCATCCATATCATTGTAAACCTATCAAAAACGGCAAAACCAAGGATGAAAATTATCATTGAAACTTTCAAATAAGACCATGAACTATGATTGGGTTTCCTTAAAACCACAAAACACCCGTCCACGTATAAGAAAAACATGGGTTTACATAAACCACCGCTTAAAGGGTCCAAAGTAGGGCAATTAACCCTATATGTAGAAAATAAATCAAATTTATTAAAATAAAATAAAATAATATTTGTATTCGGCAACACGTAAGATAAATAAAATAAAATAAATTTTAATGGTAACATTTGCTATTTTGGCAACACTAGGCAAACAAACAAAACAAAGTCACTCATTGATCAATTCTTGTGAGTGACAGACTTGTTTAAGTAAATCTCTGAATTGAGATTCGTAAAATCACGACAGGTCGGATTTAATGTTTTCCTCTATTTTCCTATTATATTCTTCAAAGGAGGTATTAATACATATGGCTAGTTGGTTGCATGCTTCTTGATATTCTAAACTATTAGCTAGCGATGGTGTCTTTTTCCAGTTTTTATGCGCTTTCTGCTTTTTATTTCTAAGATGCTTTAGCTCTTTTGGAAACCATGGCGAATTTCTGTTATGATTCGTTGGTCGCTTTATTTTTATTGGGAATTTTATGAAAAATATCTATCTGATTGACAGTTTGGCTTTCGCTTTGAAATGATGATTGCAAATTAACTGATTGTTGTTGTTCACGCGTTTTTTAATTTCAAAATTTCGAACATCCAAGGATTAATTTATATGATTTCAGCTAGTGGATTTTTTGTAGTATTTTTACCCCTAAATGTATGCAGCAACCTTATACTTTTACCACAGCTTTTACTTTAAAAAAACAGAAAAAATGTGTAAAACTTTTATGCGAACAAAACCAAAAATTACTGCAATCGGTGCTTTATGCGTTATGAAAGCACAAATATATAAGTAAAAACTCGTAGGGCTTGTGATATAGCTCAGTTGGCAAGTCTGTTGTCTCCTGAGCCGATGTCCGCGAGTTCGAGCCCAAAAGCAAACATAGAACACAGTTGGACCGGATAAGTTTTCCAATAACGATCCGCTAACTGCACCGTTGATAAAGACGCGAATGCCATAAAGATGTTAAAACGACTATAATCGAAACAAAAAAAAATAAGTGAAAACTATAAATTTTCAAACTTTATCATTTGAATTTTCATTAAAAACAGAGTTTGATGCAACTTACCCTTCTTCTTATTGGGGTGAAAATCGCATGTTTTTGTATATTTAAAGATAACTGGTGAAACCAATAATTTTTCTGACTTCGTCAATTTGATATCCCATCAACCTTAAAACTTTTGATGTACATGCAGTATGATTATCTGTGGGCAAAAGTTAAATTACAGATAATTTCACAGCACAAAACGAGTGTTTGAGGTTCCCTAAATCACAGTTCTTATGTTTCTCACACTCACAAAACGTTATTTTTCTGAATTTTTTACAATGTTTCGCAATAAAAAACTAATGTCTGACCATTATAATCCATGGAGTAAAATAACACGTGAATCTCGAAAAAGCAACGCCTGCTGTACCATATAAACTTTCGACAACTTGACTGCATCGAGATTGTTTGATGAACTTCTTCACAGGATACATTTTTCTAGGCTTTTCAATCGTCTAGGTATGACATCCGTTTTTCGCTCCAAGTGTTTTGTAGCATTTTAAACTATCGCATTGAGTTTCTGTCAATAATTAAAGGAAGTTTTGATAATGTTCTTTTGAGATAAAAAAAAAATTGAAAATTTATACCATAACAGAGTGTGTTGAATTTTTTTAATTTTCTTCTACTCAAATTCAATCCGATAAAAAAAAACTATGTATCTACTTCCAAAAGTTGCAAAGATGACCGCACCTCAGATTCGGAGCAATCCATTCGGAAACGGCCGATAAAAGGATTCTCGAAGAAAGGTATAGGATCTCAAACGTTATGCTTCAACGGTAGAAAAGTTCTCGATAAACTTTGGCATCGACCAAAGCCGCCAGTTCAGTAAACAAGCAATTACGTCCGGCCTGAATAATGTAATGAAGAAATTAGGGATTATTCTACTGTTGTGATCCAGCACAAGCTCATCGGTTTTTCTCGTTTTGGTGGATCTTTTTTTCGCTCGTTTTCTTTTGTTTGAGCCCAAAGCTCTTGACGAGTGGCCAAGAGAAGTTTAATAGTATGGTGGATTTTTTGCTGCTGCTGTATCCTACCCGAGAAAAGAAGCTCATTTTTTGTCAAGTCGCTTTTGTTTTTTTTTTGCTCCCCAAGCACACTTGCTTTGTGGGGAAAACATTTTGGAGCTAGGGATACGAATTTGTTGAAAAGCACTTGCAGTTTCCTGGAAACCGAAAAGTTTCCTACTAGTAGAAATATCACTTTGGTTACGGGAATGATCGTTCTTAAAATACGAAACTTTTTGCTAGGAACACTGGATGGTTTCTAGATTACCGTTCTTCAGAGTAGAACGGCATGGATGAAAATGTCATAAACTAGATAAAATATTCGTCCTTACTTCATCAATGGACGTTCCCTGCAGCAGCAGCCAAATGGCACAGCTGATGTCAATCGAATGCTTGGTTGGAGCAGCTCGGAAAAGTTATTTCATTGAATCACGGAAATCTCTGGCCTCTTTCAGCCGAACTCACCAGGAATCACCCGGGGAATGCTCATTTCGGAATGCTCATGATAGCGATATTCTGACCAATATCGCTATCATGTCTTCTCCAGGTAACAGGCATCAGCAGAGCTCTAAGCTTTTATGGTCTCGTATTGCTTGTCACGTTTCGTCGCTCTGAAAGTTTGCACTTCCACCCGCACCGAGAAGCGTAGGTTGGTACCTACATCAGATTCACTTGCCCCGGTTCGGATGCGATGCTAAGAGAGATTTAGCCATTTTCGATGGCAAGAAGAACTTCGCTTACTCCAGATTCCACCCGGCAGCAGGATAAGGGTGGTGAGGACAAAGTTGAACCAATTAGGCTCTGTTATTCTCCACTCCAACTATATCGGGTAATCTTGTTTCGTACCGATCCCATTCTCTATAGAGATCGTATCTTGGGAAACTCAGTAATTATACGGATACACACGTTGGCTATATGTAGGTAAAACCAAGGCCAGATACAATGTATGAGTGGGTTCTTCACTGCTATTTCCAACCTTCCAGGCCTCCAGCCTCCCGTCTCCTAGGGCTCTGCGAGAATGTCACGAATTGGATTTTGTGCTAATTGAACTGGGATGTTATGTAATTGTTTTGTGATAAGAAAGTTTGTGAATAAAACACGCAATTCGGAAGTCATAACTGCTAGCGCTGCGATTTGGTCTGGTCTGTCTAGCACACACTCATCCATGTACATAGTTAACGATAACACAAACAGATAAAAGAGATTCTTATTGCGTTTGGGGAAATGTTGTTATCATCAGAAGGGAAATTTATTATTCTAAGTGCCCATGAAATTTGTAAGTAATATGTAGGATTGAAACGAAGCCAGAATCCTGAGAAATCATTCTTCAGAGACATTTCAGAGCCGGTCTCTAAAATAATCCATGTGAATTTTATATCGCCTATGGGACGGCTACACACATTTTACAGGGTGGCAACGTGAAAGTCACACATTTCGTTTTTATGTCATAGAATTAAATAGTTTTAACTTCGCTTCGGCTTCGATTTCAATAACATATTATAAAAAGTGGAACTACAAACTAAGTGCTTGAGATCAAACTTGTCACATTGGTGTTTGATAACGGCTCGTAGATGCTTTTCGAAGCCTTGGAAAGTCGCACGCACGACTTAGTTTGGCATTTCGTCACAAATCTTCACCAAATGTTTGTGCCCAACCTTGGATGCTTAACGTCGCCTAACTTCTCTAGCATGTATTCCCAGAAACTGAAGTCTAGTGGTTTGAAATCCGGTGACGAGGCAGAAGGTTCAGATGAACTGATGAATCAGGGCAAATTCTGATTTCACTGATTCTGAACGATAATTGCCCCATGCGCTGGTTCTGAATTCTGTTGAATGCAAAAACTGGTTTTGAATGGCTTTGATAATGTGTTGAAAACAGTACTCCTTGTTTATTTTAACGCTCCTATCAATTAATAACTATATAGCGATTTTCTTTTCGTCGATATTCTTCTTCAAACCATTACAGCTGAAGAATTTTGATAACGCTGATAATGCTCGACTGCTTTGGCGGCTGGCATATCACGAAAACTTGCTCCATAAACACGGTTATTTTACTTGTTCGATTTTGCCTCCAAAGTTAACAATTTTTAGCCCGAGAAAAAAAATGTATCCTGGCTGCTTTAGCAGAAACCAAAATCTACAAATCGCACGTTTATCGCAGAAAGCCGTTTTCTTCACGCAATTCAAAGACAGAACCAATAATTTTTTTTTTTTTTTTTTTTTTAAGAGCAGGGAAAAGCCCGCGGGAGTGTACTTTCTTTCCGAAGTCCTTCTCCAGTGGGCGCAAAACCTCCTCATCATTTTTTATTTCTGTTTTTTTTTTTTCATTCATGTTTTACAATAATATACATCGATCCCGTAATTTTTTTCTCAACAAACACTTGGGAAAGGAACACTTGACATTTAGTTGATTTTCTTTTGCGTATTTAGAACACTCGGTATTGGTATTTCGGTGGTGGTCGAGGCAGTTAGTGGTGGCAGCGATTGATGGCGGTGTGTGGCGTTGAGTTGTGGTGGGTGGCGGTGGGTGGTCGTGGGTGGTGGTGATTGGCGGTGAGTTGGCGGTGGGCGGCGGAGGGTGGTGGCAGTTGGCGGAAAAGAAAAGAATTAAAACGAGAGTGTAAATCGTTTGAATGCAACTTTCCCAGTGTCGTTCAAGATTCTTCAAAAGAAAATGATGGGAAGTATAATTTCCACATTGCTTCCAGCGAGATAAATCTCTTTGAAGGAAGCGTATTGGCGGTGTCTCAAGGATTACGGATCATCGGGTTTCTTTCAACATATGAACTATTATGGGTAGAAGTAACTTTCTAGTTTAGTTCTGATGTGCTGCTTCAGCATTGATTTGAACCTGTTTGTGTTCGTTTCATTTCTTAGAACACTAGGAAGGTTGTTATATAGTAGTTTGCCGTAATAAGGAAAAGCTTTCCGTGACATTTCAGAGCTTGGTCTACTAATTGAGAGGCTAGCTTGGTTACGGAGGGTGTATGAATGGCTTGGTTGTTCATATACAACATTGTGATGAGCTTGCTGATCGTGTAGGTGTGAATGGATGATCAGGATCGCCTGCAATTCCCGTAGAGCTTTTATTGGTAGCGTCGAGTGCGGAGCTTCTGAGTACAGGAGTCGTGAAGAGTACGTTCTGGGCCTATTAAATATAGCTTTTAAGCAACGATTTTGAGCAGCTTGTAGTTTTTTCAGGTGTATATCTGCTGACGCACCCCAAATGAAGACTTGATATTGCAGTTTAGACTGCACAAATGCTTGGTACATCCAAGACAGCTGCTTTCTTGGTACGAACTTTTTAATTTTCCATAATAAGCCGCACGTAGCACTGACTTCTTTGTGCAGCTTGGCGATATGGTGGATCCATTTAAGTTTGCTATCGATGTTCAGTCCGAGATATGTGTAGTTTTCCACTTTATCAATTGGTATTGATTCAATAGTCAAGTCCTCATGCAACTGCTGTGTCCTACTGGATGTTGATATAATCATATATTTGGACTTCGCTATATTCAGTGATAATAGGTTTTCATCAAAGTATTGTCGTAAAACCTTCAAGTCCTCACGCATGCTCTCGACAATTGAGTGGGCGGTTTTCCCAGTGTAGAACAGAGAAGTATCGTCAGCAAATAGACGTGGCTTCCCGATCAGGTTGAGGTTAGGTAGGTCATTGATGTAGACAAGGAAAAGTAGAGGACCGAGGTTACTGCCTTGGGGTATTCCGACTCTCAGCGATTGATGACAGCTGCGAACTCCGTTTATTGCAACGTACTGGATTCTATTGGTCAGGAAGCTTTTAATAATTTCTAACGGTATCCCTCTTATACCATAGAAATTTAGTTTTTCCAACAATATTTCGTGATCGATGGTGTCGAACGCTTTTTTTAGGTCGAGAAAAAGAAGTCCCACGGGGTCCTTCTTGTCCATGGATTTGTAAACGTCGATGAAAAGCTCGCAAACTGCTGTAGTTGTGCTGGATCCTTCCCGAAAACCATATTGGCAGTCATATAGAACTCCTTGGCTTCGAAAAAACCTTGTTATTCTCGTGACCAGCAATTTTTCTAGCAGTTTACTTAGGGCAGGTAGAATGGAGATGGGCCGGTAGTTATTAACGTCGAATTTTGATCCTGATTTATGTATCGGAATGATTTTAGCAACCTTTAAGCATTCCGGATATTTCCCAGTAGAGAGGCTCTCATTAAAAATATCTCGTATTAACGTAGAGAAGAATCGAAAATGATTTTTAATAAAATAAACGGGTATTCCATCTGGTCCAGCACTTTTATTTGGATCCAGATCTCGTATCTTCGTGATGACTTCTTGTTGGGTAGCCGGTTCCAAAAATATTGAGTTGCGCAGTTGTGACAATGTTCCAAATCGGTTAGTATTTCGCTGGCTCGTTAAAGTGGAGGCTAGCTGGGGACCTATGTTACTGAAGAATGTATTGAAAGTGTTAGCAACAGTGTTTTCGTGACTTGTTAGATCTCCGTTGATTAGAAGTTTTATTGAATCATGCTCTTTCAATCCTTTACCAGATAAATTATTTAAACATCTCCAAATATTTTTGCTGTCGGAGCTGTTGAATAGATTGCTGTAGTACAACTTTTTCGCGTTTTGCTTGCACAAGTTTAGTTTTTTTGACGCATGTTGTAATAAATTGCGTGTGCTTACATCGAAAGGGTTTCTTTTGTGTTTTGCAAAAAGGTTATCTTTTATTTTCATCCATTGCCAAACATCAACCGTCATCCATGGGCATACTCCTTTTATTCGGGCATTCATCGTGATGGTTTTTGAACATTTAGTCTTAAGTTCACGATAAATGCTGATTGTTTTCAAGAGTAACTCTTCTGCAGAATCAGCTCGAAGATTAGTAACTTTTTCAGCAAATAGGTGATTAAGCAATGCGTTATTTGTAATTACTTTTTCAAGCTTGCGTATAACAACCTTTTTCTTTAAAGAAATTGTAGAAAATATGAGGGAGTGATCGCTGATGTCTGAGCAAACAGTTTCGTTCACGATGCTAGATTGGATGTTTTCGGAGCACACTACATGGTCTAGAATATTGTTACTAGCAGGTCTTGTTACGTGGGTATTTGTTACTTTAAAATTAAAACAGTTTAATAATTCCAGGTATTCGACTGTGTCTGGGTTTTGTGTCTATTTTGAGTAGCTTTCATTTTATTTCTTCGACAATTTTCCTAATATCTTTTCAAATACTTTTTCAATAGTGTTCCTCGTAACCATGCTTGGCCAAACCGGAGCCCGCGGGCCACATTTGGCCCGCGAACGATAATTTGTGGCCCGCGGAGCTTTGATTCGCTTCAATGTTATGAAAAGAGAATTGAGGCTCTCAGAGCCAAAGGGATGGAAGGTATAAGTAAAAAAAGATGGATTTTAAATCAATATAGCCAAAAATTTCAACATTTATTTTTTGAACTATATTTTGTTAGTATTATTATAATTTTTATTCAAGACATTCTACCATTCTTATGGCATTAGTGTCTGAACTATATTTAGTGAATTTTTGAAATTTTTAGAATTTTATAACTTTCACGATAAAAAAAAAACAATTTTTCGACAAGTATTTGGCAAATGGCCAAACACAATAATTTAAAAGCGTGTTTTCTCGAAATAAGCTTTTATGAACTTATGCGAACTTGGCCCCATTTCTTATAAAATTGCAACTTTAGAAAAAGATTCTTTCAGTACTTTTTTCAAATTTTGGCTTATTAAAATTTGATTCAAATGATTAGGTATTATTATTTTGCTCGTCAAAAGTCGCTTCTTGAGGCTCAAAATTCCACAGGACTTATTCAAAATATCAATGTATTCAACAGCTTGAAACAAAAGCCAGACATAACAATAATGATAAAAATGAGCTAGAGCTAATATCAGACTTGATATTGGAAATTTGAAAATAGCAATCGAATCGAATTTAATCGAATGAAGCATATTTCTAAAGCTTAGTTAATTTCAGAAATGGGACACATTTTTTGGGGATAGCTATGTTCCTCGTGACTGGACATTCGAAATTTTGACAATATTGAGTTGATTATAAAGGGTGTTATCCTTTTTTCAAAATTTAAAATTCACGCTTTTCCGAAATATTAATGATGCAAGAGAAGAAACTTACAATTTTTGGTCATCGTTCTATCGTCATCCATTAGTATCAATTCGGGATATCCCAAACCCATGTATTTACCTTAAAATACTATGGGTTGAGTGGTTAAAAAATATGAAAATACTGTCAATAATGTCAATTAACGTTTGTATTTACGAGTAGTTTTGTAAAATTACATGATTGACGAGAATCTGCTTCTGTGGCGAAAAACCAGAGTTTTCGTGACGAAAACTCTTGTTTTCGCTGGTCTCGAAACCTCGTTTGTTAACAACTTAAGCTCTACGGTCTTAACAAAACTTGTTTTGACATTGTTAAAAAAAAATATTTTGTTTACAGTTTTGATTATAAAAATTTGGGTATATGTTAGATTATATTCAAAAAAAAAATGCAAAGAAACTGCCACCAAAATTGATTAGCCCGCAAACAAATCCCATTTGTAAAATTTGGCCCGCCGGTTGAAAATGTTCACGCTCTTTTATTTTAACTCAAAACGAAGTACGACCGAGGTTCAAAACATAGTTCGATTCTACGAACTTAAAGTTAAGTTCCTTTTTCCTCCTTGCGATGTTTCAAAACGGAGTTCGAACTGCGAACTCAAAATTGATCCTTTTTTTTCCTTCGGCGAGGGAGCAAAGCTGAGTTCGACCTTATGAACTAAAAATTGAACTCTCTTTGTTGGACTGAAAACACTTAGCGAGTTCAGTTCGAACCGGAACAGCAACCAACGAACACGTCGCAAAATTTAAAAAAAAAGAGCGTGTTGGCCACCCGTGCTCCAAACATTAGATTCAAAAACAATTCACAATGACACTAGAAACGTCACCACATGCTCATTTAGATAAGAAACTCTGCGGCTCGCATATCGATAATTTTCAGGTCTCATTACTCTTCAAACTTTTAGAAGTTTTAATATTTAATATTTTTCCATCCAGCACTGATTGGGCTTGTGATATAGCGCAGTTGGCAAGTCTGTTGTCTCCTGAGCCGATGTCCGCGAGTTCGAGCCCAAGAGTAAACATCGAACACAGTTGTACCGGATACGTTTTTCAATAACGATCCGCCAACTGTAACGTTGATAAAGTCGCGAATGATATGCCATAAAGATGGTAAAACGACTAGGGTGATTTGCCAATCGTTGCACAGCTAAGCACTTTATTTTGGTGTTTATGCTGTATTTTAGTGATTTTAACCAAATTCACTCGATTTTTTTTGTCGATGAACTCATACAGGATTGGTCAACAAGACCCAAAAGTTCAAGTGTTTGAAAAAAGTGACATAAAAATTTTAAAAAAATCATTTAAAACAGCTTGTCTGTGCCCAATAGTTGCACAGGCAAATTTTGTGTCGTGCATAATGTTGTCCGATTTTTTCCAATGGTTGCACATTTTAAAAATCAGTCACCATGAGGTCGAATAGGCTGATATTTGTTACGGAAGCTTATTATGAGATCTTCTAGTTCAAATGCAATCTAATTTTTAGACGGCCCCTTATGAGGGGGTGTGGGGGGGGGTGGGGTCTTCCATATAAACCGTCCAATGCACTTTCCAATTCCAATTCGGCCTCAAAAAAAACACAAAGCCGCCGGTTTGAGTGTCTGGAATAGCATTTATCACACTTGAAGTTTTCTCAGAAACTCAAATCCACCTCTTAATTTACCCGAAGCCATTTGAGTGGAGTGTTATTTAACCTAATTTGCCCAGTGTTGAGCCTTTTTCTTTATATGTCCTACCAACATAAATCTTTATGTCTTCAAAATCCCATAGAATGAACTGAAAGGTATTTAATGCTTGATTTTTAAGTGGCTATTAACAGGTGAAAAATTTAGAGAACGTGATCTGTTTTGCCCCCTTTTATCCCTATGAGGAAGATCCGATTTTACAAAACAAATGTTTTAGGACTCACTTGGAAGTCGATCGATTTTTAAAATAATGAATCTCAATTTAAAACTTGAAAATGGACACACCCACGCCTAAAGTTTCAGATCGTTTGACTGATTTATGCTCATGCTATACAATTTTGTATAAGATTTTTTTTTTCGAAAAGTTAATTGATTTAAATATCTTTTTCATAGAAGTGGGTTTATTTGTAATTAATGTAACCTCTGTAGCATTTCATCAATCTTCAGGAAACATCACATAGAAATGCTTCCCGAGAGTTTTCCGGCTGAAAAACTGTTTTGGATCAAATTAAGTTTCACAAAGCTATGACTGTTTATTTTTCTGGATGATAAGGGCCAAAAAAACTTGGCTGGTAAACGGTGGATAATGTGCAACACGAGACCCCATAGTGGTCATATCACCTCTTATTCACAACTCCTATCTCTACCTCCCCGCGGTGCCGGCTGGGGTGCGAGTAACCTAAGCGGAGGTCGGGTACCCAACCCCGGTGGATGCTTTGGTCGCATGCAGATTGAGAAGGTGGCCGCACGCGTCTGTTCCCCAGGTCAGGGGCGGCGTGCAACAACAACCGAGCGTCTGTTCTCCAGGTCAGGGGCGGCTCAAACAGCGTCTGTCTTGTAGCAAGCGGCTGAATTTATGAAATGCGGCTCCCGCCAGCTATGTCCAAGATGGCAGCCCCATCGCGGGATAGGGACTTTAGGCTAACAACCTACTGCTCCCGATTTGAAATTGTTACGGAATCCGAAAGAAATGACCGACCTGGAACTTTGGCGACGACTTTTAGCATGAAAACACGGACACGAATTGGAACTTGGAATGTTTTAACCCTTGCCCAACAAGGCAAACTGGAACAACTTGCTAGAGAGGCTAGCCGCCTCAAGCTTGAAATTCTGGGACTGAGCGAAGTCCGTTGGCCTAATACTGGAGAACACAAGACACAATCCGGGCAAGTCCTGCTTTACTCTGGCATACGAGGAGAACATGCTACTCGGGAACGAGGAGTTGGTTTCCTGTTAAGCCCGCAGGCCTACGCGGCCCTCATTAGATGGGAACCGATAAACGAAAGAATAATCGTAGCCAGATTTAGAACACGGGTTAGAAACCTTACAATGGTCCAGTGTTATGCGCCAACTGACGTTGCCGACTTGCAGGAGAAAGAGCAGTTTTACAGTCAACTGAACAGCGTGGTTGAGAGAATTCCGAAGGGTGACATTCAAATCCATTTGGGCGACTTCAACGCAAAGATTGGCTCCGACAATCAGGACCTTGAGCGCATCATGGGGCGCCATGGCCTAGGACAGATGAGCGAAAACGGAGAGCTGTTTGTAGAATTTTGTGGCAACAACAACATGGTGATCGGTGGATCGCTCTTCCCCCATCGACCAGCACATAAGGTCACTTGGGTATCCCGAGATGGCCGAACAGAAAATCAAATTGACCACATCTGCATCAGCCGAAAATGGAGAAGGAGCCTTCTTGATGTCCGCAACAAGCGAAGCGCAGACATTGCATCTGACCATCACCTCGTCCTTGGCGAGATACGACTGAGAGTTGCACGTGTCCAACGGCGCGAGGAGAAAGTCGGGTGTCGTTACGACGTCCGCCGGTTGGAGAATCCAGAGGTGAAAAGGGCATACGTTGAACAGCTAGAATCCCGAGCCTCGGAGCTGCCGACAGACGGAACAGTCGAAGAACAGTGGTGTGGAATCAAGAATGCCTTTATCACGACGAGCCATGGTACTCTCGGTAAAGTTTGTGGAAGAAGGAGTGAATGGATGTCGGATGAAACTTGGAGGATGGTCGATGATCGGAGAAAGGCGAAAGTCGGAATTGAGCAGGCATGTACCGGGTCAGCCAAAGCAGCCGCCCGCTTACGATATGCGGAGCTGGAAAAGGCAGTTAAACGAGCTTGTAGACGAGACAAGAGAGCCTGGACAAACTCCCTAGCCGAAGAGGGAGAAAGAGCCGCCGCCAATGGAGATATCCGATTACTTTATGACATTTCTCGCCGCCTCAGTGGTGCAAGGACTAATGCAAGAATGCCGCTAAAAGACCGAGCAGGTCAGTTATTGACCGATCGAACAGATCAGCTCAAACGATGGACTGAGCACTTCGAACAACTCTTCCGAGTCACGAATAGCGATGGCCAACAGAATCTGCAGCTCGAAGCGCCAACAGTAAGTCGCATAAATGGCGTCAACTCGGAAGCGCCTTCGCTGGCTGAAATAGAAGCGGCAATCAAAAACATGAAATCCAACAAAGCACCTGGGATCGATTGCATCCCTGCTGAAATGCTGAAAGCCGACCCTGCCCTATCAGCACAAATGTTGCACCGTCTTTTCGCTGACATCTGGGATACTGCAACATTCCCGGCCGACTGGATGCAGGGTATCCTCGTAAAGGTCCCGAAGAAAGGAGACCTGACAGAGTGCGGTAACTGGCGAGGCATAACGTTGATCTGTACAACCCTCAAAGTACTCTGCAAAGTGATTCTGAACAGGATCCAGGAGAAAATAGACGCCACACTCCGACGGCAACAAGCTGGATTCCGATCTCGACGATCATGTGTGGACCACATCACAACGCTCCGAATCATACTGGAACAAATCAACGAATTCCAGGACTCTCTTCTGCTGGTGTTCGTTGATTTCGAAAAAGCATTTGACCGACTTAACCATGAAAACATCTGGGCGGCTCTAAGGCGACGAGGGGTCCCAGAGAAACTAGTCCATCTCATCGAAGCACAGTATGAGGCATTTTCGTGCAAGGTCTTGCACGACGGTGTCTTGTCCGAACCAATCCCGGTAACTGCTGGAGTGAGACAAGGATGTATTCTATCACCGCTACTTTTTCTAATCGTAATGGATGAGATTCTGATTGGATCGATTGACTGTGCACCGAACCGAGGATTGCCGTGGAATCCTTCAACAATGGAGCAACTGAACGACCTTGACCTGGCTGACGATATTGTTTTGCTCGCCCAAACACAACCAGATATGCAGAGCAAACTCGACGACCTCACCGAAAGTTCCAAGGCAGCAGGTCTCAAAGTCAATGTCGGAAAGACCAAGTCGATGGAGATCAACACAGGAGATCCCTCCTGTTTCCTGGTAGCTGGGCAACAAGTTGAGAAAGTGGAGTGCCTCCAGTATCTTGGTAGCCAGATTACGCCTGATGGTGGTACCAGAAAAGACATCGAAACACGGATCAGAAAGGCCCGATTTGCGTTTGCGAGTCTCCGAAACATCTGGCGGTCACGCCAGATCTCTCTACGAACAAAAATCCGAATCTTCAACTCAAACGTCAAATCCGTATTGCTGTACGGGTGCGAAACTTGGTGCACATATGCGGTAACGACGCGAAAACTGCAAGTATTTGTAAACCGCTGCCTGCGGAATATCATCCGCGCTTGGTGGCCTGGCAACTGGATCTCGAATGAGGAACTACATCGCCGGTGTCATCAAAAGGCGCTAGACATCGAGATTCGGGAACGTAAGTGGAGATGGATTGGGCACACGCTGCGAAGAGATGAAAACGAGATTTGCAGAGAGGCGCTAGATTGGAATCCAGAAGGTCATCGAAGAAGAGGCAGACCCAGAAATTCGTGGCGGCGAAGTCTAGCCGCTGAAATCCGAACTGTCGACGAGAATCTTGACTGGGACCAGGTGAAGACGCTGGCTCCGGATCGTCAACAGTGGAGGTCTTTTACCACGGCCCTATGCACCGGAGGATCGGCGCGGGATCATTAAGTAGTAAGTAAGTATAAGGGCCAAATAAAGCTTCACTTAGATGTCTCCAGTGACGGCAAATTCGAATTCCTAAGAAAATTGCACGTTAGTTAAGTAATATTTCGGGTCTTCCAACCTTCGACTTCTAGTTTCTGAGATTAAGGGTTGTAGTTTTCCTTCTGTACAATATTCTGACAATATTAATAACAGAGATTGGAAAACGGCACCGTGGATTTCAGCTAAGTGGTTTTGTTTTTTGTTTTTATTTAGAGCATAATGTAGAGGTTGTGTGTGTGTGTGTGTGTGTGTGTGTGTGTGTGTGTGTGTGTGTGTGTGTGTGTGTGTGTGTGTGTGTGTGTGTGTGTGTGTGTGTGTGTGTGTGTGTGTGTGTGTGTGTGTGTGTGTGTGTGTGTGTGTGTGTGTGTGTGTGTGTGTGTGAGGGTGTGAGGGTGTGTGTGTGTGTGTGTGTGTGTTTGTTGGGGGGAGGGGGCGGGGCGAATAGGATAGTGAGACTGGTCGGCAAATTTGCAATATCACTACAACAAAAAAAGAGTTTTTTGTTTTATTGTCGCCATTTTCCCAATTTCGGATTTCTAAATTTTTCTAGGCAGTGAATTTTGAATTTGACAGGCACTATTTACCTTCTATTACGGAAATGAATAACACTAAATCGCTTTAGTTCTGAATCTCAATGTAGTGATTTTTTTTTCTATACTACACAGATATTTCGCAAATATCAGAGCTTTTGTTGGGGTGTTCATTGAAAGTTTAACTAAAAACTAGTTTCGTGTTTCTTTTGACGTTCATCGATGAATATGAAAAATCGCAAAAAAAATCTAAATCTAAGGATTTTGTAAATTCAGAATAAGAAAAATCTATGTAATGTTAGTTTTCGTGTTACAAACAAATGGTAGCTTTGTAAAGCTTTTATTCTGAGTTTTTGCAAGAGTTAATTTGCGTTTTCATTTTTTTTAAGTCTCCGGTCAAATCAAAGGCTTGTGCAGTGTTTGGTAATGGATAATTTTTTCGTCAGTAGGGTCGGTTCGTTGTGTGTGTTTGTGTATGTGTGTGTGTTTGTGTGGGGAAAATTGACGTGATCGGTTAGTTCGGTGTTCGTGTTTTGCTCGCTAGGTCGTTCTTGCTCTTCTCGTTTTAAACTTTAAACGCGTGATAAAATTCGGAGAGTTGCATCGTTGCCAAGTGCATTGTACGTGTATGAAAGTGCCACGTTAGGACGCTTTGCTCTTTTCGTCTTAAGCGCGCGGTAAAATTCGGTGAGCTACGCCGGTGCTAAGTACTTAGTTAGTTAGGACGTATAAAAACGCGATGTACTCGATAGTGTGCGACGCGACGATTTTTAACTTTGCTTTGATCACATCCCTTCCCAAAGGGAATCCAGATCTTATTTACCTTACTCACTAACAAACCACCCTTCCTGTGACGACCGTGGAGATTTAGAGGTGTATTCGGTCTCTAGTAGCAACGGAAGTCGAACTAACAATCCTTCCCTTTCCCCGATGAACCGTAAGGACGTGGCCGGCGCCGTTATTGACCATATAAGATGAGGAACCTTCGAAACGTGCACACAGAAAATGGTAAGCTAATCCCAAGCCCCATTTATTTGGATCTATGTGCAATTTTTATGGTTCTTGTCAATCACGGAGTAGCAACTACTGAAATGTATGGTTCATCCAAGCTCAAGCTCAAGCTCAAGCTGTACAATATTCTGACAATATTAATAACAATATCAAAGGGATCGCTGTTGACATGGAAAAAAATTCTTTTAGATTTGTCGTCACGAAATTAGAGAAACAGATTTTTTCAAAACAGCTTTTAGATTCTTTGCATAAAATGTTGAGTAAATGGTCGGGATAAAGGATTTCAAAATAAATCTGATAAAAAGTAGTCTCTCAAAGCCAATGCAGTTGAGTTGACTTTGACATTTTTCAGACAATGCAAACTGCCGACTTTCATATAAAGAATCAATCATATATTAATTATAAAAATAAAAGTAAATAAAAAAATTAAATTTTGAAAACATAAGTTTTTCAACAAGTTTAATAATTTCAAAACTTAATTTTTAAGATTTGACGGTAGAAAAAATAAACATATGGATATATAAAGGAGTCGTCCACATACCACGTGGACAACTTATGGGTGGGAGGGGGGTATGGAAATGTCCACGCTTGTCCACGGAGAGGGGGGTAGGGGTTTGGGTCATGTCCACGTGGACATACTTACTTTCAAAATATTTTCTAAAGGTGAATAAATATTAAGATGTTTAAATCAAAATCTTAAAATTGCACAGCTTTCCAGTTTAAGTTTGAACAATAAGAAGCTACAAGTGATAAATATGATAAATTAGAAATTTAAAATTTTTAAAATTATTTTATATCAAGAAATTTCAGTTTTTTTTTTAAATCAGCCATGTCAATATCAAAAAAGCAAAAAGTGGTGTTTTCTAACTGTCAAGTTATAGATATTAAAAAAAAAACTATTTCAAATCTGTCCACGTGGACATCCGGGGAGGGGGATAGGGGTTTGCCAAATGTCCACGCTTGTCCACGGAGGGGGAGGAGGGGGTCAAAAATCTAATTTTTCTGTCCACGTGATATCTGAACGGCCCCAAAGTGTCTTTGAATTATTGAATTAATTCACTAGTTTACAGCATTTTTGAACTCAGTAAACTGAAGGTCATTTCCAATGTGAAATCGGGCGCCAAATCCGAAAATGAAATTCAAAAAAATCTCAGTAGAACCGTTTTTGAGTTATGCTCCAATTATGAAACTTCGAAAAAATTAAAAAAGTTCTTGTACTTAGATTAAAATATCTCGGACGGCAAAACTGTAATTTGAAATCCCTCTTTTGCATATTGATGGTGAATAAGTTTTCTATCGTTCATCTGAACTCTGTTTTTGCGTTTGACTAACAGTATTGTTGATATTAGTGACTTTATGAGAAAAAAAATTATAAAAAACGCATTTTTTTAGAGAAAATTTTGTTTCAACGAAAGTTTTAGACTCGATGGTAGCATTTAAAAAATCTGATTTTCTTTTGCGCTTAAATGTCAATTTGAAACAAAGATTTAAAGTGGTTATTTATCAAAATCGGTTGAAAATTGAAGAAGTTATGGCTACTTTACCATAACTGAAATTTTTGGAGTTTTTAATAATTTAACGAATCGCAGTAAACTTATCATAGTATAGGAAGAATGAAACATGATAAATCTCACTCGCTTCAAGTCAAAATTATTCATTAGCTTACCAGAAGGTCACATGCCAAGTTTCAGGAAGATCTGACCATAGGGAGGGGTTGCTTATGTCTCAAACGTGAATAAAATTTTGAGGTATTTTGCCCGGAAGGAACGAAAAATACTGGTGTTTCATCAATTACCTTTTTTCATCACCAGCTGATTGTTTTTTATGGTAAATTTTCTTAAAGCCTAAATTGAGACAAATATTTCACCCGAAGACTGTAACTCGATTGGATTTGAAACAGAAAAGTTATTGCGGTTCAAAAATTGTATTTTGGTCGAAAATTGTCGTATAAAACGCAATGCGTAAAAAGTACTCATTGCGTGTTGGACAAAATTTGCGGCCTTTGAACCGACCATAAAAAACAAACAGCTAGTGATGAAAAAAGTTATTGATGAAAAACCAGTATTTTTCGTTCCTTCCGGGCAAAATACCTTAAAATTTTATTCACGTTTGAGACTTAAGCAACCCCTCCCTATGGTCAGATCTTCCTGAAACTTGGCATGTGACCTTCTGGTAAGCTAATAAATAATTTTGACTTGGAGCGAGTGAGATTTATCATGTTTCATTCTTCCTATACTATGATAAGTGTACTACGATTCGTTAAATTATTAAAAACTCCAAAAATTTCAGTTATGGTAAAGTAGTCATAACTTCTTCAATTTTCAACCGATTTTGATAAATAACCACTTTAAATCTTTGTTTCAAATTGACATTAAAGCTCAAAAGAAAATCAGATTTTTTAAATGCTACCATCAAGTTTAAAACTTTCGTTGAAACAAATTTTTTTCTAAAAAAATGCGTTTTTTATAATTTCTTTTCTCATAAAGTCACTAATATCAACAAAACTGTTGGTCAAACGCAAAAACAAAAATCAGATGAACGATAGAAAACTTATTCACCTTCAATATGCAAAAAAGGGATTTCAAATTACAGTTTTGCCGTCCGAGATATTTCAATCTAAGTACAAGAACTATTTTAATTTTCTTGAAATTTCATATTTGGAGCATAACTCAAACACGGTTCTACTGAGATTTTTTTGAATTTCATTTTCGGATTCAGCGCCCGATTTTACATTAAAAAGGATGGTCAGTTAATCAAGTTCACGCGTTTTCTAAAATTTTGTAAACTAGTGAATTATTAAAACCAATATTGAGTGCAAAAAATGTGAAAATTCTGATTGTAGAATAATTAATTAAAGTACAGAATTTACCAAAATTACTAGTTAAACGTAAATATCCACTTATTCAGAAAAAAAAACATGTCATATCAATAGACAATTCGAGTTGTTTTAGTTGCATATAGTCAATGAACGTGTTCAATGTTGTATGACAATTTGTATGCAAGAAAAACTTTTCGCATACAGTCCCCCCACAATCATGGGTCACACACAATTTTTAGTCACCGGTCATTTTAACTGCTGATATCTACTGAACTAAAATATTTTTTTTCATTCTACTATTTTTAGTTTACCGACAACGTCATCAAAATGCATTAAAAATATAATATGTGCGCTTGATCACACAGAAATTGCTTTTTGAATAGTTTTTGTCTTATGTGATTATTTATCTGTTGAACTTACGCAAAAATGTCCAATGCTATAAGGTTGACATCTTAAACCGTTAAGCCCCTTATGCGGGTGTTTGAAAAATTCCAACAAAATAAATAGGTCTCATATAAGCAAAAAGGACGAGTTTATGTTTTCCAAATGGAACTGAGCGAATAAACGCGAAATTTCAAAATTATTCGCATAATAAAATTGACCCATAATTGTTACAAAATCTACCAAATTTCACACAATCATGGGTCATTTTTTTGCTAGCAAAGCAAAACATTTCTTGGTTGCTATAGCTCTACCCAAATGCCCCTTGAATTCATACTATCAAAGAACGCCTCTGAATGTTTTCCAGAAACGCAATGATTTCCATGTTGATATTTGGGTGTTGCCATGGACTTCTATGTGACTAATAATTGTGAGCAATTTGACTAAGAATTGTTACGGGCTACAATTTTGACCCATAATTGTGGCTTTGAAAAACGCTGATAGTTTCGGTAATTTATGTTATTTTTTAACAAAACTGAAAATAAAAACACATTTGAACTCAAAGAGGAAGCATTCCGTGACTAAAATTTATGCAAAGCTTGATATTTGGTCAACTAGCACTCGAATAAACAAGCATTTTATGGTGAAAGGATGCGTTAAGTGACTAATGATTGTGGGGGGACTGTATACAAAAAATTCAAATAAGTTAGAAATGAATTTTGTTTTAAATTATTGATTTTGCCCATTCCTAAGAATAATTGTTTGCCAGCATGAGAAGAAGCAAAGTATTTCACGAAAAAAGTTATAACAATTTCGAAATAAAAAATCGTTATCCATTGAAAAGTATTGTAAAATTGCAGTTTTTGCTTTCTGAAGCTTTCAATTATTTCATGACATGTGTTTGCGAAAGTTTTGAATCATCTTACTTATTGGCTATGCAAAGCAGTATAATGCGATTGTTATTTTCATCTGGTTAACCAGCTTTCAAATTAGCTGGCAATACACTTAAATTAAAAAATATTTACCTTTTTGAATTTTTTGTATGACAACGACTATCATTTCAGAAGTACAAGTTAGGATTAGTTTTTGTTCACATGCAATGTATTTAAAAAACCAAGAAATATTTTAAAAATACAAAATTATGATTTTGAACTTTCAGTACATCTCTGATGGTTTTTGAATGAAAATTTGGATTTTTCCGTACAAGCCTCCATACTAATTCAAAACACGTTATAATTCAGGACTTTATCAATCGCTTTCAAAACTTTTATTGCTATTTTTTGTTGTAAAAACATCCAAACAATGTTATTGGAGGCATACGAATTTATAAATTTGAAATTTCCAAACAAATTTTGCAGCGGAATTATGTACAACAATGGGGCAGGAGGAGATTGAGCGGACCAATTGTTGCACGATCCAACATATTTTCTTATTAAGTATGGATCATATTTTTTTTTCAAAATCATGGTGCTAAAATTGTCCAACAAACGTTTCGTATAGAAAACTGATACGAAAAATGTTTTATTCTGACGTAAAACCTTATTTGCCGTAGAAGGAATGTTAAGGTTTTTGTTAACAATTAGCACAAAAATCGCGCGAAAAAAACAAGAAAAATTAAAACTGTCGTAAGATGCATACTTACCAGCAGAAAATATCACAAAAGCCTCATTTCATCAGAAAACATTCCGAATTACATGATTCAGTATTATTTTTGAGGAAAAGTTGAAAAACAGCTAAAATATTGACAGTTTAAGTCATGCTGTGCAACAATGGGTTAGGGGACAACGATTGGCAAATCACCCTATAATCGAAACAAAAAAAAACCCAGCACTGATCGAGACAAATTTAATTGAAACTACCTTTAAACTACGTGAAAATCTTGAATGCTATGACAATCGGCCCATCGTTTAGGCCTACTGTTTACAAAATCAATATCATCTAGCGGCTCAAAAGAGTGTATTGACAGTATCTTTCTGCTATTTTTTTCTCAGTATTGTGAATTATTAATGAATAAATTGTAAAAAGCAACATAATTCTAGTAAATGGAAAATATGATCTTGTGTTTGTTCAGAGGACGTAGTCCAAGACCCTTCATTTCAGCTTCTTCGAATAGTTTTCAATTTCATAAATTTGAACATATTATTCCCTAAATACCATTTATCGAATAAATTTTATGAATTTTGAAGCCGAAAAAATTTACATCGATTGCTTCGATCTCCTCTGAGTTGTGAGTTCGAGCCCAACAGTATACTTCGAGTTTAGTTGCATCGGATAGGTTTACTTCAAAATCCAACTGGTCATGTTAAATTTAATTCAATGTTTGGCTCTGATTTTTTAACCTTACTCAACGTATTCAGCTTTCAATCTAATGATATAGCGAAACTATCATTAATTTACGTTTCCTATTTATTCTAATTTACCCTGATTTAGAATGAGGAGCTAAGTATAAACTTAAACCAGTGCCGTAGGAAGAACCGACTCATGGGGGGGAGAGGGGTTGGTGACTGATTTTTACCGATGACTTTTGCCCAACAATGTACGAATAAAAAAAAAATGTCAAAACAAATTATGTTTGTAACTATATGATTATTCATTTTCAAGCACTCATTAATAGTTTTCGAAAAATGATCCTCAACCTAAAGCGTTGCCAAACTATTTATAATGAAGCCCTAAGAAAAAATATAGAGAATTTTCTTCCATCGATGTATCTTTCAATTTGTTTGATTTGAGCATAAAATAAGTTCATTTTAGAGTAGCCTTCAATTTCTTTAAAAAAAATATTCTATGCATACTTCAATCAAACAAGCCCGATCTTCCATTTTTTTTGCCAATTCTTAGATTCTAACCTTTGATGGAAATAAATTAAATTTTCCAAATAAAAAAAGTAATCAATACAAATTTTTCAGATCAAATTTGCTTGATGCAAACTGTAACCAAATTTATGATTTTAGTTTGGAATTGGGCCTACATAAACTGCAATTTTAAAAGTTAAACAATACACTGAGAAAATATAAAATGTTGTGCAGATTTTTAATTTGAGATTTTTTGCATAAAACAAAACTTAGAAAATAAACTCAAACTCTCCTTTATATATTTGTGATTTTCAAATTGTGTTTATAAACTAGTTTTGATTAATAAATGAAATCTGGAAATTAAACTGACAAGCAAATTTTCAAGTTCAAGTTTCTCAACAAATTTATGTTGATTGAAAAACTTATTTACAAGCTAAATCTTTTTCTAAATTTTTAATCTGCACCTGCAATCTGAACCTGAATTCAAAAATTGAATCTGTTTCCTAATTATCATACGATTTCTGAAATGTATGAAAAATACTATTTCCGAATCTTAATTCCCGATCAAAATTATAAGAGCCAAGATCTAGAGTCTTCATTCATTAATGTATTATTAAAATTTGGTAGTGCTCGTTAATCTTAATTCATTATTTAAATTATTTATGTTTATTTTGAAATGTGAATCTGAATTTTAATGTGAATTTTAAATGATGAATAAGAATCTGAGTTTTCAATTTAGAATCGTTGTTAAAGCCCCCAAACAACCCCCCCTATTCCTACGGCCATTCTGACTTATTTGATAAAAGGCCTGAGCGGGGTGTGAGACACTTGAAAAATATGATAAATTACAAAAAGACCTGGACGTACGATGTAAGATGACCCCTAAGTAAGTGTTCTACGCTTGATTGATATTTATTTTGCTCTAAAGTGGCCTTTTCAGCTTTAAAGAAATCTGGTAATAACTGTGAGTGCATTCTCTAAAAAAAAACATTGCATTTACCAAATAAAAATTTAGCAAGTAAGTACCAAATGAAAATCCAAACCGGGCAGTACAGAGAATAAGAACAAAAAAATAAGATGTCTTCTGAAAAAAGACTCCCAATCACAACATTTCGTTAAAACTCATCTTGCCTCGTGTGGCCATCATACATCAACATATTTTTTTTAAGAATTAAAATTGTCAATAAAGAGAGTCTTGTAAAAAAAACGTTTAAACATGTGAAAGTCGATTTGTTATCCGAAACAAAATCAACTATCGCTTTGTTTGTGCCGCAGCCCAATATCGATTAAACTAGAGCAAATAATTTATCACAACGCCAAAGAAGGGCGAGGTTCAATAAAATTTAAAAAGCTTGCCACATGCCATTAGACAAGATCAAACACAACGTGTGAAACGAAACCATTTCCGGAGATAAGAGGCGAAAAAGGATCTAGACCGAAAAAAAGAACAAAAACAGTCGAACGATTTCGAAGCTAAATCAAAATAAATGAGTTTCCCATTTTTCAGACAGTAGCGGAAAAAAAACACGCAAACATGCTTTTAAAAACAGCGATTACTTTTTCCGGGAACCACCCCGTGGCACTCCTCAAATGCATTTATTTCTGTTAACTTACAAAAACAGATGAAAAATTGGTTGCGCACAGCTGAATCGAACCAGAACTGTTAGTAGAAACTGAAATTGTAGAGAGAAAAAATCTCCTGCTGCACAATTCAATCTAGGACTTCTGGTTCAGTGATGTGAACAATTGTGTATGATGACACTTTCGTGAATGAAAACTGTCGAAAGCGAATAATCGATCATTGAACCAGAAATGTAGAAATAAATTTCAATTACTGGGATCGATGGGCAAGGGGTTGAAGGGGGTTGGCAAACCCGGACAGAGAAGTCATCAGCTTTCCGGATAAATGTCGACAAGATGTATGCTGTGCCAATGACAAAACACCGAGCACATCCGTGCGATGAACGTTGAACATACCGACTCGGGTAGTGTGATTCAGGTTTTACATCCGTGAAAAGTAAGACGAAGCAAAACGATCCATTTCAGGTGCAAAAGTATGTAGAAAACTCATTTGTTGAAGTGCATTCATACAACCAGTACAAAACGGCGGCACTGATGAAGGTAGAAGTAACATTCAATTTCTGCACTGCACCAATCATGCCGAACGAACGAATGTTTACAGCAGGGGACTGAGATAAACGGAGAATCATCGTCAATGATCAAACAAATTTTGCAGCCAATGATTGAATTTGTGGTAATTTGTTGCAATTTGTTAGAGAGAACTAGAAGGTTAAAGTCAAAATGAGAGAAACCGGTGCTCAGAGAGAGTGAAAATGTGCTAATTGTTGCAAATTGTTGCAATTTGTTGAGCAGTTGTGGAATTTTGATCATTACCATTCCAAATGCAAAGAATTCTCTCTCCACTGCAATCCCTTGGTTTACAGCATCATCCCCACCGACCGGGCTTGTTTGACAACGAACGTGTGAGGACGTGTTGAGTTTCGATCTTTTTTTTGGGACTAACTGAGAATGTTGCAATGCGGAGGTCACTCTCTGGAGCCACCCGCAGTTAACATTCAATCAGTGAATCGAAATAACTTACTATCGTTTACTCAGTCAAATCAAAACCGAATGAAACCGTTGTGATAGAAGAGAAGTACATATGCGTATTATTTTAGGCGTTTTTAATGTTGATTTTTTTTTCAATGCCTACTATGATCCTAAAGAATTAGCAGGAGGACAGAAATAACTGCTGAAAGCAAGTTCACCCGTGTTGACATTTGTGGCAAATTTCAAAAACTATACAATGCAAAAACATTTTCAAGATCTGCGACATTTAAGTTTTTTTACAACACGCGTTATATTTTCGCATGCTGTGATGCAAAAATAGATCGATTTCTATCACATACGGCTGAAATAGAAACAATGTTGTAAAAATATTCAACGCCCAAAGATCTTGAAAACATTTTTGCTTGGTAAAATTTTCAAAATGTTGGTAACATTTTCAAATGTCAAAATTTCTACCACTTTTTCTCAACACGAGTGAACTTGCTCTTAGGGAACGAAACAATTTAACATTTCAAGCGTATGTGGCATGATTACGTTGCGATTCACTGAAGTTTGTAGCTAACATTTGGATTTTTGTTTCATTCTTTACTAGCTGACCCAGTGTGCATTGCTACACTGAAATTATTCAAAATTTTGATCACTACATCAATTCTCGATTTATATTTCAAAGTTGTTAAGAATCAATCCTTTTAAAATGGGAATTTCAACTTGAGTCTCGAATTGAAACACTAAGATTATAAATTCTTAATTTCATATTTTTTTAAACCTGATCTTTAAGTTGTTAAAACATAAACTACCTCTTTCCTCTATTCACCTACTCTTAGTTCTAAGAATTTGATTGTAAAAACAAAAACTCGATTTTATAAACAAATGTTTTTTTTCATACTTTTAATAAAAAAAATAAGCATAAAATAATTCATCACGGTCTTTAAAGGAAATCTTGATTTTTTCCTGTAACATGGCTCATTAGACGGCGCGGCACACCTTTTTCGTCCATCGTTGCTATCTTATTCACAAGGGTCTGCATCTGATTGATGTCCTTGACAACCTTACCCTTTGCCTTGAGTCTCCTCTTCATGATTGCCCAGTATTTTTCAATGGGGCGGAACTGGGGACAGTTAGGTGGGTTAAGGTTTTTCGGAACAAACTGGACCCCTTTCTCTGCATACCATTCTTGAACGTTTGACAGTTTGTAAAATCTGGCCAAAACATTACGGGATGGTCGTGGAGTCGAATGAACGGCAATATTCATTTTTAAAGACACTCTTTTTAGTATAGTTCCGACGTCATTGTTTTATTTTTAAGGAAAACTTTCGTCTTTTTCCACAGCTGCAAATGCGCTGCCAAATCATAAATTATCAAGCAAAGCCTTGCCAAGTAAAATTTTTAACCTGGGGTTTGCCCGAAATCAGCCTTGACATAGGTTTCATCGTCCATCAGAAGACACCCCTCGAACTAGGTCAGCACCTGGTCGTATGGCTTCCAAGCACGGATTTTGGCCACACTTTTCCGTTTTATGGTCCGATTTAGCTGTTTGCTAGGTCGATATAACTTGATTTCTTCCTGGAGTCGAATTCTCCTCGCAATCCTAGTATGGGCTTCACTGAAGTTTCTGGCCAAATCACAGTTCTACAGGTTGGTATCGTCATAAAAGTCGATTTGCGGAATGTCAAAACACAGCCGTGAAGCTACTTAAAATTCCCGAACACATGGGACCCAAGAATTTCGAAATCCGTCTACCAGGAGCGCCACAATATGAGCAAAAGTTTGTTGCAATTCTTAATGAAACAAGTTGATGAAAATTGCTTGAAAATTTTAAAACCGAATGCCAAATGCAGCACTGGTGCCTAGTTTTATTTGTGAAATTATTACCCAATCTAGAAATGTATAATTTGTACTATTTACTGAATTATGTTTTTGTTCCGTTTACACAAAAATTTGAAATTTCGTCGATTTTTTTCAATAACGTCAATTTTGTCAGTAGATAATGATATACACGCCCTAGTCATATCGTATACGTAAAATAGTTCAGTCTCATAGTTGAAGCTTCGCGAATAATTATCTCTTCGATAAATATGCTAGAAAAGAATTTCTTTTCAATTACTTTCTTAAAACTTACTCTTTACACATACGAGTCTCTGATTTTCAACTTCTATCATTTCATTTGTACCGATTTTGGTCGTTTCTGCTTCAAGATAAATCAAAATTCCAAACTACCCGCCAAATGCATCTTGCTGTGCAACGTTAGATCTTCCGCAATCGGCATCTTTCCGATGTATTTGATTAACTGCGCTAAACCGTCACTAATTGCACTTCACTTATCGAAAATGGTAATCAACTTCAGCCGGGCGAGAAAAGGATTGATTAGGTTAGCGCTATCGATAATAGCGAAAGCAGGACGAACGCGCTGGAAATCTGATACCTAAATAGTAAATATCTAAATACAATCCACCGGAACGATATCTGTCGATGCTCGGCGTCCGCTCATCAAATGAAGTTTACACGCTCGCTAGACGCTAACATTGTGCCCCATCAATGAATGTTGTGTACATTCAATCAATCGCGTCGTCAATCTGCCAGTCCGTTCGCTTCGCGCGACCAACACGCCTAGGATTCGCATGTGGTCATTCTCGTGAAATCTACATCTAAATGAATTCCACAAAGTGACATCAAACGAACTGGTTTCGGGAGGTCTAAGCTTGCTAGCTAGCTTGAGAGTAGGACAATTTTATAATTGAATTTAAAACAAAGTGATTGAGCTTAGTCCTTTGGGATCAGAATGACCAAGCTCAACTCTTAATTAATTATTGAAAAACACTCCAAAGCTTATCAAAACTTCTGTCTTGCATTTAATGATAGGTTTCTTAGAGTTCGTTCATTATACTAAAAGTAAAAGTGTTATTCTTTATGATACATCTATAGAACCGAAACAACATTAACGTCAACTTTTATAAGAAATTTCTCGGAAGCAGCGTGTCTAACTTGAGCAAAATAAAACTCGCACATTCGTTTGATCTTCTGCTGCGTGATGTGTGCGAGAAAATGCAATTTTCGTTAAAACTTTAGCCGATTCAAACAACGCGCTATTTGCTACAACATCAAATTGTCTACTCGAGGAAAATTGGAAAACTTATCCGCTTCGAGGAAATCGTCATCGTGAAGGATATTCGATACATGAACCGAGAGCGAGTGTCTCGAGATATCTAGTCGCTGACGACGGCGACGTTAATTTCTTCGATCCAGCTGTGCGAGATATTGTATTCAAGAGTGGGGCGCCCTATGTGGGTGGATAGGGTGGATTTTGCCTGACAACCGACGACGGACAAGGAAAATGTCCTTGATAACGACGACGCAGAAGGAAGAATGGTATCAAGTTCGGTATCATTGCGAGACTACATTCTAGGAACGGATGCAGCATCTCGCCACACCGAAAACCCAGTTGTCTGTTGAATAAGCCAGCCGCCCAGCAGGACCGGCTAAAGTTTCAAGGGCAACAGAAGAGATGTTCGATTTTTGGAGAAACTTTCGCAATAAGAGCCAGGCAGTAGACACTCAAGCCAGTAATAGTTTTCGTGTTTGTTTGGAATTGTAGGGCAGTTTGAGTTGGGGGATAAAAACCACAAAGCAATATGAATAAAAAGAAAAATATATAATGTTCCGAACAGAGTTGTAAATGTAATTCAATGGAATTTAGCAACACTGCCTATTGCCGGAGCAAACCGTGCAATGATCATAGATAGTTATTACAACGAGAGTGGAGTTCCCTGCCAAACGCTTTATAGGATTATTTTAAAATTCATGTATGATTGTTAAAAAGGCAAAATTATAAAAAGTACCAAAATAAAGGATTGATCTCACCAAAACCTAACGAAACTTCACGCAGATACAAATTTTGTTTGATTGATGACATCTGGAATTCTATTCCAGTAAAGATGTTATTTCTTGACTTGAGCTTCTCCAAGGTGATATTATTTTAATTTGTCCAGCGAATCCAATTCACAATTTGCTTCACAAAACACCTTTTCCAGGATTTTTTTTTTCAATTTAAATTTTCCTTAACTTTCACTGTACCACGAACTTCTTCAAAAGTTTCTTATGCAATTCCAACTCGCAACTTTCACACAAAAGGTTTCTTGGGAGATCTTCATAGACTTGAATTGAATTTAATTGTTTAAAGTTCGATATTTTTAATGGAATTAGTATAAAATTTGCGGAGCCGAAACAAACGCGTGATGTCAGTTTGGCATACGCCTACTTCAAGTAGACCTCAAGCAATTGGAAATTCAAAAAAAAAACGTTGGAATACTCTACTCGGTCAATAAGTTTATGGTACATTTTTTTTATTACAAAACTCTCGCTTTCCAATTAAAGATCAATCAAAATCTAGATTGTTGCTCGCATAATTTGGGGCCAGAAGTCACAAAAGCCAACTTCTAAGTAAATTATAAGCTTAGAGCAATCAAAGGTAATGAAAAGTTAACCCAGACTAAAGTCATTACACGATGGTCGAAATGCAATTATCACCAGTCCGGCAAATCTTTCCACGAACATCGATGATTCTCCACCGAAAGACAATTAATTTCCCTCCTAAATCCAGAGAGTTAGTAGTGTAAACTCAATTACCTTCAACGACATTGAGATTAATGATATCAGCACTGAGACAGCACAAATGGCGGCGTGGAGTTTTGAGCACCGGGCGCTAGATAATTTTCCGCAATTCTCAACACAATGACGCTCTTTCGCTTCCTAGAGCTAGGTACTAGCTACGTGTCGTTACTTTTTCTTTTCTTGAAAAACTGCCCCATTTCCTATCGCCTTTTGGTGGCAGTCAATTTGAAAAGTTTCCTTCCTTCCCACCGTACTTTTCCCGTGAAACGATTTGAGGATAGAAGAAGCGCGCGTTCTACATCAACTGACCCCTCGATGGTCTCACTACTTACTCAATGACCCACGTTGTTGGTTCCGGGGAGAGAAAGTGCGACACAAATTCTAAAATTCTTTCCAGCTAACGATGCAACTTCACCGACCAGCAAAACTTGTGATCCGGCTGAAAACTGAAACTTTCGAACAAAGTTTTACTCCCACCACCACGGAGTGGGGAAGTTCACAAAAAGAACGCGCATCAGGCGCCCTGTTTCCGCCAAACAACCGCATACGCAACAAGGAACAGAACAGAAAGACAGCAGCAGCGGTCTTCTATAGCTTCCTAGCTCCGAGTTTCGAGAACCGGGCACCCCGGTCTTATCGTAGAGCTAGAATGCAGCTAACGACTGTCTCCGAGAAACTGCCACATGCCACTTCCAACTTTGCGGAGGGAAACCAACTTGTCCGGTGTGACTTGTTGAAACTTTTCGCATTCTTTGTCCCAGAAGTGTTGTCGCTACAAATCGGACTCATTTAACAGTGATAAAACTCAGTTCCAGTTCCTTCTCGCTGTGTGCATCCGGCAGCGATACCCGAAACATTCCACTAATGTTCTTTTATGTATTTTTTCTTTCTTTTGCAGACTACCCCCGAGTTAGAATAGGACCGGAGAACCCTCTCCGGATAGAACGGGACACCACGGCCAAGCTCGAGTGTGCCGTAGATGCAAAACCAAATGTCCCCAATGTGCGGTGGACGCGAAACGGGCGATTTGTCAGCTCCACTCGGACCCACGTGATCCAGCGGGTTTCAGTCCAAGATGCTGGCGAATACGGCTGCTCGGCTGATAATGGTCTGGGAAAAGTTGGAGAGCAAATTATTAATTTGGATGTGCTCTACGCTCCAGTGGTAGTTATTGAATCCAAAACATGGGAAGCTGAAGAGCGAGAAACCGTCACTATTAGGTGTAATGTTACGTCCAATCCTCCTCCGATATCTATTGAGTGGTTTAAAGAAGGAACGCCAGATTTTCGGTATGCTGGAGATATTCTTCAACTGCGAGAAGTCAAAGCGGAGCATGCTGGAACCTACATTTGCCGGGCTGTTAACATGATCAAACCCTACGGAGGGAAAATGGTTGAACGTATCGGAAACTCTACGGTGGCTCTTCTTGTCCGTCATCGACCTGGACAGGCCTACATCAATCCTAATAAACCGGTTGTCCACGTAGGCAGTGGTGTCACACTAACATGTTCCGCAAATCCGCCAGGCTGGCCCGTTCCACAGTTCCGGTGGTTCAAGGACGCGATCGGAGAAGTATCATCCAATACGATTTTAGCTCAAGGCCCTCAATATGTTATTCCAAGAGCACATCTAGGCAGTGAAGGCAGTTATCATTGTCATGCAGTGAACGAACTTGGTCACGGTCCTATGGCTACCATAAAACTAGAAGTTCATCAACCTCCTCAATTCGTAGGAAAAATGCAACAACACATGACTAAACGGGTTGGTGATAGTGACTTCTCCGTCAGCTGTCACGCGAAAGGCAAACCGCGTCCCGTTGTCCGGTGGTTGAAGGACGGACGCGATATCACAACCGATGCAAACATGTACCGTCTCAGCACCAGTAACAATGATGGCCCAAGTGGTATTGTCACCGTCCAGAGTATGCTCGTGTTCCAGGGTAAAGCAAGACCCCACAAAACACAACTTCTTCCCAGTGATCGAGGAATGTACACATGTCTTTTCGAGAATGAAGTCAGTGTTGCCAATGCCACAATGCATCTTCGAATAGAACATGGTCCCATAGTCCTGCACCAGTACAACAAAGTAGCCTATGAAATAAAGGAAAATGCCGAAGTAATATGTCGGGTTCAAGCCTACCCAAAACCAGAATTCCAGTGGCACTTTGGAACTAATACTGCGGCACTATCAATGTCTTCGGACGGTCACTATGAAATTAACACAACCACCGATAACAATGACATCTACACAAGCGTTCTTCGGATAAACAACCTCAAACACCTAGATTACGGAGACTACACTTGCCGCGTTGGCAATTCAATCGAAACCATCCGAACTCCAATACGACTCCAACCTAAAGGAGCTCCAGAAAAGCCCACCAATTTACACGCTGCCGACGTTGGCTCCAACTACGTCTCATTAGTCTGGGATCCCGGCTTTGACGGAGGCATCAGCAACACCAAATTCTTCGTTTCATATCGCAAGGTCGCCATTCCGCATCACGATCAACTGAACGGCGATTGTGGCGTCATTCAACAGGTTTCCTCCGAGTGGATGGAGTTCGACTGTCAACGGGACGTACCCTGCAGTGTTACCCCGTTAGATCAACACCAAAGCTACGTATTCAAAGTGAAAGCGTTCAACGCCAAAGGAAACTCGGAACCTTCAAATGAAATCGCCACAACTACCAAAGTTAGCAAAGTACCCATTCCGCTGCACGTAGGATTTGATCCGGAAACTCGACAGCTAGGCGTGAATATCGGAGCCACCTGTCTGTCGCTAATAGCGATCGTCGAATCTATCGGGTATCACGATAGTCCCATCTCGACATGGCAGGTGGTCCAATCGATACCACTAGCGGTATCCGGCAGTAGACCTACCTTCAAGGAAGAAATACTGGACAATATGATTTCGGCTCGAAGGAGTAGTGCCCGTTCACTGGGCGACGACGATCTACCGATGGCTCTGGAGGAAGAGATCCCACCACGAGTTCGCGTCAAGCTGTGTCTCAAGTCGAACCACGAACATTGCGGCGAATATGTGGACGCTGAAAGTAAGTTGCATTTGCATTTTTATGGTTATAAAAGTTGTCCTTTGACCTTCTTCGGTCCAGGGCTTAAAGTCAATTTGACACTTCTGACTAAAACCGAATGTATCTCTCATCGCAGGACCGGTATTAAATTGCCTTTCTTTTAAATTTAGTTATATCTCAAAAATTTTGCTTCCAAGAAATTCAGGTGCTAGATTAATCTTTGTGTTGAAATAATTTAAGAAAATGCAGATTTACAAAAAGTTAAAAAAAATATTAGTAACCTTTTAATAATTCGTAAAACATTTTTTTGTCATATTTTGAGAACACAAAGATGCCAAAATGTGTCAAATTACGTCCACTACCCAATCTACTATTACAAAATTCTCTACTATGACTGTTTTTTTAACAGCTTTGACGATTGATTGATGGAAAAATATAGTTTTTTAATTTCTTTTTTATCTTAGACTTTGAATAAGATAAAAATTAATGATCAAAAATCTAATCTTAGTTACGTTACAATGAATCATAGTAACCGAGATTCTTTCATTCAGTAGAATAACTCAACCACGTAGGCCCACAACACATATTAGAGTAGGTACGTTACAATAATGTTCTCATAACAAATGTACTTGAGAAACAGGAGAAATATAGCGATTTCTAGCCTGAACTTATAAGGAAGTATTTGTCTGGGCTTCCACAAGGTTCTGAATGATTTTTAAGCGCCTGAAAAAAAGATAAAAGCCATAAAATCCCAATATGTAGTTCAAATTTTAAACTCTAAACCGGATGAGGGTTAAAACTTGATCATAACAGAACTATTCACAATTTTATATGAAATCATTTTTTGCTGGATAGGAATATGACAAAACCTTAATCCAAAAAACAAAATGTAGAAACCCTTAAACTAAGAAGGTAATGCTGACAAAACATTTGACAAAAATTAAATAAAAAAAAGAAATCAAAATATTCTAGGAATAAAAATCCAACTCTGTTCTCAGAATACAGGATGAAAGCAATTGGCTAATCTCATTTAAAAAAAATAAAAAAAAAGAATAAAAATTCAAAATCAGAATTAAGATTCAGAATCCAGCATCAGAATTCAAGTTCAGTATTCAGAATCAGAATTCAGAATGGATAGTTAATCTAGCATCCTTATAGGTGAATGTTATGTTCTTTAAGCAAAAACATTTAAAAATTTGAAAATTATAGACGGATAGAAGATAAAATGAAAATGAAATGTCGAAAATGAGTAAGAGAGAAATTATTAAAAGCATTTCGATCACAAACTACATTTTTGTCCAAAATGAAACAATAAACTTACAATAAAACTCACGGTCATTAATTATATTAATATTATGTATTCAGAATCAGAATTCAAAATAAGAATTCAGAATCAGAATTCCAGAAACATAAGGAATGTATTCGAAAAAAAATTCAACACTTTGTTTTGTGAATAATTTTTAAATGCATGGATGAAAATTGATGAAATTTTAAGTGAATCTACCTAATAATGTGTACGTGTGCAAAATTTGGAAAAAAATCTGTCAAGTGGTTTTTGAGATAGCTTCAATAGAGTCAATAGATCCCAATTCAAAAGTTATTGACAAAATCTTTTCGGTAGAATCGAGAGAAATCCAGAAAAGTCCCATTAAAAACCCAAAAACAGGTGGAAATCAACTATTCGATCAACGTTTACAAAGTAAATCATTTAAGAAGTCCTAGAGGATCCGAAAATGAGCTCAAATTTGAAAAAACGAGAAGATGATTGATTCCATGAAATTTAGGATTGTGAGAGGTTTTTTCAAGCTCAATTCGAAAGAAAACAATAGAGGAAGTGATATAAGAAATATTTTTTCTTACTGGTTCGTCCAGCTGACTTAAAACAGGTCTGACTTAATATCTACAAGGTAATAATGCGCCCTCCGAAAAAAATTTACAAAATGTGCAAAATATTTTGGCTGCTAGTGGGGAGATATTTTGACAATTTTCGTAATGGACAGTAAAAAGAACACTTTAGCGATCATCTGGCAGGTTTTAAATCATAAATTCTTCGTTGAAAAGTCTCCCCTGTATTTCCTAGAGATAAACGAGGAGAAAAAAATATAAATTTAATGTCTAACTCTTGAGAAAGCTAACGATCTGTGGAAACTTAACATCACTCAGTGTTTCAAAACGATTGACACGATGAATGGCTAAAAATACGAAAAAGACTGCCTCCAAATGCGACCGTTTTCTCTGTAAATCACTTCAGTATATTTTAAGTTAAATCTCTAATCGTGCCGTTACGCAAAAACTGTGAAGGAGAGATAAAAAGTCAAATATGTTGTTTTTGTGCCGAAGAAGGACAATCGGCAGAATTTGTTATAACTTTGACTAAATTCAAAATTTTGGGATATTTTGAAGGTCAAGCTTTTGAAAACAGAAAGGGTAATCAAAACTAGCTTTGATTTGAAAAAAAAATTGTGGTTAATAGTATACATTATAGATTGCGCACGTGTTTCCCAAATATTAAAGTAAAAAAAACCTCTATATTGAAAGCTATCATAAATACCACTTGAAAGAACTTAACAAAACATTGCACTTATAAACATTATATCACTAGGTAATTCCACTGAAAATTTCATTAATTTTCATCCATGCATTGAAAAGTTATACACAAAACAAAGTGTTGCATTTTTATCGAATACACTCCTTATTTGAATTCCAAAATAAAGTTACAGTAAGAAACAACCATCTAACCCGTTTCACCTCATTCCAGTTGGTCCTGCCTATATCCATGATTCCGAGTTCATGGCTACACCCACGTTGATAGCGATTGTCGTATCCTGTGTAGTGTTTGCCCTCTTCGTCGGACTTCTGCTTATGTTCTGTCGCTGCAAACGAAATCACAGCAAAAAGTCGTCCTCTTCAGCCAAAGACTACGAAATGGACTCCGTCCGGCCATCGATAGTGGCCCAGCAGAGTCAGGCGCCACCACCTTACTACCCAACGACGGGGCTGGACAACAAAGCTCTGGAACACTCGATGGATCTGGCTCTGGCCATGGAAGATCAGAAAAGCACGGTCTATGCGACTCAAAATGGCTACGGATATCACACGGGGACAAGTATCCAGCCGAATCACACCATGGTCGGTCAGGAATGTGAGTATAAGTCAACGGCTAGATAACTTGCTTGATACAAATGGTTCAACTGTTGAAAGTTCAATTCATGCCCTTTCGGTTCAATAGTTACATCATTGACGCTTGAACTCTTTCTTCTCAATATCGTTAGTCAAAAACCAAGTAGACTTTTCTATTTAGATTCAAGTTGATCCCAATTTCAATTGATCTTGTTATGTTAGTTTAACAACCTTCTTCAACTTCTTCTGTTCCGAATTGGTCCTTTCATCCTAGATACAAACAACAATCCGTTAATTAAATGCTCAAGAGTAAACATGTAATTTGTACCAATAGTAATGTTTGTGTGTGAAAGTAAACCAGAATGAATAATTTATATATTTCCTTCTACGCTTTGCCAAACATCATTTCCACTAAAATGCAGGACTAGCAAGCGCTCTAACAGTTCCAGCAGGTAAATAATCCATCCTAGGTCAAAGCTAGCCCTAGAACATCGTCCGTGTCTGCTCGTTGTTGAACATCCTCTCTCAGCACTAGATTCCCTGGCACTTTCGAAAGCAAGAAAAATAAAGCCCTCAATTCACCCACGCACACATACACACAATTTCCCAACCACACACAATTTCTAGCCGCACACCGCACGAGTAGGAAAAGCCCTTCCAGCACAGAAGCGAATACGAATAAGAGCGCATATTTTCACCTGCACCCCCACCGCCTCTATTTGCTCGCACTCACCTTCAGGCATATCTACCCCTCCCCGACTTCCTATCTCCGTCACTGTCTTTTTTGCCAGATGAATTTCCCACCGAAAACCAACAACAGTAACAGCGTCGGTGCAAAATTGTTATTCTCAAACACGAATGCTCCCAACGAGAATCGCATCCTGCTTGCTATGGTTGTTACCTGCAACCTGCAACTGGTTGGTTAGGTACCTACGCATGGTTAGCATGAAAAGCTTTCCATTTCGATGGTAAACTTCCGTAAGCATGCCATGGAATCTACTTCCGGTCCGAATCACCAAACCAAACTGCATTCGAATCGCAGCTACCTAACAACAACAACAATAACAGGTTCAAGCTATTCCAATACCCACACTTGGATTCAAGTTTAGTGAAATTTTGGTGGAATTTTATTTGGCTGCCCTTGAATGCTAGCGAAGAAGGGGTCAGAAAAGGTGCATACCCCCTTAGATGTTCTCGTTGGGGTTCCATGTGAAACCGCTTTAATTCCTGGGACTGCGTTTATTCCTGTGCGCCTTTTTCTTGATTGGTAACAGTATGGGTCATTCGCAGTGCACGGTTTTTTAGTCACTAAGATTATAAGTAATAACTAATGCTATAGCAATAAATATAAGCTTTCCAACTTGCTGGGATTTTCATTAAAAATGGGAAAAGCCCTACCCTTCCCGGTATGGCCCGGTTGCCCAGATGTTAGGGATATAAACTTATATTTATCCCGGATTTATGCACAATACTAGCAAGCGTCAAATAACAAAACTGTTTGGGCTTTTTTCTGTTGGGAATAAAGGTGAAATAGATAGCAATTATAAGATAAATTGAATTAATTAATATAAGAATGAGAAAAATGATATCAAAAGTTGAGATTAAAATGTGAGAATGGTAACACAATCCATACTCGGAGTGACATCTTCACAGACATGTTAGACAGCGGCAGGGTTGACAATGTGCCTGAATTTTTCATGATTTGCCTGTTTTTCAAGGCTCAGTCTCACAACTTTATAAGCCATTATATTTCCTTGATTTTTTTTCTTCAAAATAAGCCTGATTTTGCCTGATTTTTGTGAATGTGATGAAAAATGGGTAGTTAGGAACTGCATTAAAGACATAGGTGGAGGTCAAAATGTGAACTAATGACCGAAAAAAGGTCCTCGCTTCGACCGAAATTTGTGTTAAACGTCTCCTGATTTTCATTGTTCATGTCCCTGAATTAAAAAAAAATGTTAGTAATCCTGGACAGAGGAATTTAAATTAAAATAAGAGAAAGAAATGGGTACAGATTAAGGAGAAGAGCAGAACGCACACAGAACAGAAAAATTAATCAGTTTACAAACGTGTTTAGAGAGTTACGGGTTACGTATCTCTTGTGTGAAAAATGTTAAGTTCAAACAAAGCAAAAATAAGTAAAAATGATAGAGATTCCAATCGGTTTCGACAGTTTTATTGAAATAAACTTTCAAAGCAATAATGGCATCGAAAATTAGATTTTAACGTTGCTGACGTAATGAAATTATAAAAACATGTTTTTATCTTTCGACTATTCTTTTGAAGCCCGGTCTTAGAAAAGATTTTTTTTTAAATCCGTGCCCGGATTTTGTCAGGTTTTTAGCTACAAATACTACGGAACAAACTGAAATTTAAGTTTTTCAGCATAGTTTTGTAATTTTTGAAAATATTGTTGTTATTGTAATGTCCTCAATGATCAAATTTTCTTAGAACGATCGTTGTTTGTATCATAAAACTAAACTGTTGTGCATTTTTCAGCCGAAAATGATAATAAAATGGATGGTTCAATTACTTATTTTCGAAAAAATATTTTCAAGCAATCTTTTTCAATAGGTTTTGTTAGTAAAAGTCTAGTTGAACTCTTCAACCACAAATCAGACTCTACTCCAATTATGAACTTCCTTGGAGGTGAAATAATCGGTACAAGATTCTATGCCAGACCGGCATTAAAAAGCTTTCAATAACTGGCATTGTCCTCCCAGAGCAACCGCGTTGCATATGTCTGAAAGAAACCAAATAAAACAGATCCCATATTCTATATCACAAGACAAAGCAGGATGGAAACAATCAGCCAGCAAGGATATTGTCGAATCATGTACCGAGCGCTGTGTGTGTGTAAATCGGCATTAGAAAAAAATTGTTTCCAACCAGCGTTGCCAGGTCTATGGATTTCTCCGTAGATCTTTGGATTGACGGATCGATGCTCGAAATCTACGGATTTTTTACGGATACTGGAAGAAACTATAGGGCATCAAGTTCTGTGCGTGTGTATATAAACCGACGGGCAAAAGAAAACAGTTTATAGTTTCCCATTTCCAACCCAGTTCCACCTCTTATATGGGTTAAAAGAAACTTTAAATCATGAGTAAACTATAATTGGACCTATTTTTTGTCACCCATGCCAATTGTTAGAAATCTAGTTAATGTCAGTTCGGCATAGAATCTTATACCAATAATTCTACCTCCAAGGAAGTTCATTATTGTAATAGAGTCTTAACCCTTTCCTTCCCACGAGGTTTTTCACGTTTTAAAAATAGAAATATTGATTTACAGTAAAAGTTCTAGAACAGGGGTGGCCAGGATTTTCAACAGGCAGGCCAAATTTTAGTACCGAGACTTACTTGCGGGCCACACAACAATTTTTTCTTTAGTATTAAGTGCAAACAAATTTCAGTGGGTTACTTGAAGTATAAATTAAGCCAAACATATGTTTTACATGTTTAATAAAACGATTTTCGAGATTCAGTATAGATTTTTATCAGTTCTTCTTTATTTGGTAAAAATAAACATTTAAAGTATTTAATATACCTTTTACGAGCTAACTGACAAGATTATGCCTTCCAATTCTGATTCAATACATGGGTTATGAATTAAATTTATTTTCCTTGAAAATACTTCACAAACATAGCGTTTTAAGCAATTTTAAATTTTCTGGGCTTATTCATCCCATAAAGATCATTCTGCAGAATGGGATTTTCAAAAAAATACCATTCCTAAGCTTTTCGCATTTCAGATGAAATTTTCTAACGCTTTTTAATGATAATAATAAAAAATAATATGAAAAGAGCTCTTGCTTGTTATGTTCTTGTGTTGTTCTTTAAGAAACTTTCAACATTTAGACATACCTGATCTAAATGTTTAAAATTTTAATGATCGCTCTTTTAAAAAAAATTATTTTATCAAATTCAAATTCGATAAGTGGGAAAGCCGTTCATAAAATTTATAAAATATTTTTTTTTCAAATTATCATTGACATTTTACCTTTTTGATATAAATCAACAAGAACAAGCAAATTACTAAGAAAAATATATTTTTAAAAAAAGTCCCCTTAATAAGTCCCCGTAATATGTAAATACCAAACTAGTTTAAATCGAAATTTAGATGAATTTCACCTAACTGAATATTTTAATGGCAGAGTGGCTTTAAAAATATGATCACTTATTATTTAGGCTGATAATTTCATATTTTTCAAATTATTTGCTCTCCTAATTTTTGTTGAACAGATAAAAAAGCACTGATAAGAAAAAAAGCTCCACAATCTTAGGGGAACTTTATATTAATCATCTCGCTTGTCAAGTTGTCTTTGGTGGAGCTTTTGTGGTAAATTTGGAGAGAAAATGAATTTTCTAACAAAAACAAAGCACATTATTTAGCGATCAGCGATTAATATCCTACTCTGTCTATTAGTTTATATACCATTGCACGTATATTTAAAATACCTTGACCTTTTTCTGTTGAAGTTAAGTACAAATAAAGTGTGTGAGTTTTTATATTTTTTAAATCCATTTTAACATGCTGAATAATTTTTGTTGGTTAACAAAGTTTCGAAAATAGAATTCGAATGACAAATAAAAGAAGTTTTGTACCAATACAACTCTGATAATGCTGTGATTACAATATAATGTGATAATTTTGCAAACTAGATTTCAATTATTTTGAGCTTCTGTTTTCCTGTTTGATTTGTTTCAATCGAAGCTGACAAATAAAATTTCGGACAATAAATTCAAAAGATACTAAATTTATGTTTTCAAAAATCTTGTAAGTGACTTGAAATATTCAGAATTTTCAGCTCTAAATAAACATAAATATTTTTTTTCTACTTTCTTATTATCATTTTAATGTACTGAGTTATTCGAGTTCTTTCCTAAATTGCTAGCATATCTCCCTGACACCTTCCAAACTCTTCAAAAATAGAGTAGTTTCCGCTTGAAGACTCTCAACGCTCCCAGAATAGTGGAGGTCACTTTTAATACCATTTGTATGATGCAACTAAATAGCAAATATTAATTGCATAATACGTGATTGCAAAGTACAGACAATATGTAAAATGTTGTAAAAATTGAAGAATATAAAAATGTCTCTCTTTTGCTTGACATAATTGGTTTTTAAATTATGTAGAAAAAAAACATCCAATTCTTAAAATGCTTCGCGGGCCACAAAAAGATAGAGGCGGGCCACATGTGGCCCGCGGGTCATGGTTTGGCCACCCATGTTCTAGAACAAAAGATACAAAATTTAAGCCTACTTTAATGATCCATTTGATAAATTTGGGTTTTGAGGTGGATCATATGTGCTCCATTGGGAAGATAACAACACATAGGGTGCAAATGAGAAACAGGAAATAATTGCAAAAAACATGGAATTTCATCACTTCATTGATCACAAACTAAAACGATCCTATTTGATAAAAAAAACTTCTTTGGTATACGGATTCCTCGAAAGTCTATTTATTGAAATATTTGCATTTTCATTTTTGCCTTCAACAATGGCCACCATGACACGTTGTGTAAGGGAAACAAAACATGCCGTTTTTCGAGAAAATCGCGAGCTTTTACAAATATTTCGAGACATGCGGCCATTTAAGCAGATGAAATAACTATCCTAAAGCGATTTTTTTTTTTGACAAAATGATTTTCTTGTGTATTGATAAGAAGCTTCACAAGAAAAAAAAGTACGTTTTGTTCCCAGTGATCCCATTTACTTACTGAAAAATTTATATGTTTTAGTTAAAATCTAAGTAAACCATTATTTGATTCTGCTTGCATAAGCAACCTTCTGCACGTCAGTAATTTTTTTTTTTTTTTGTAGCGGCCCACCACACTCCCCCACACCAAAAGGCTCAATTGAGCCCCCTGGTAATGGACGCTACTGTTCTCAGCATGTCTGGCAGCAATGAATAATAAAAGTTAACGCGAGCAAATTTTAATCATGCTGAGAACACAAAATTGTTTAATGTCGTGCGAGGAAATGTATTATTTAACTAAATTGACAACAATATGAATCTCAATGGAAAATAATTTCCTTTGAAGAGATTCATTATACTATATTTACTATTACACTAATTATATTTACTAATTTTATCAAGTTATGTTCAATAATTTAATAAGATAAAAATACAAACTACAATTTTTTAAAGAATAATAATATTAGAAATTAACGCTACAAATATGCAAAAGGTAAGCAAAACAAAGACTGGTTGATGATCGACTGTTTTAATGGTTCAATTTTTCTTTCAAAAGCTGTATCACTTTGGTTTTGAACATGGAACGATTGGTTATGTTTTTAATATCAGTTGGTAAGGTGTTGTATTTAGTAGGTCCAATAAACGAAATTCTTTTTTGCCCTAATGATGTTGTGGATCGGCTTCGTTGCAAGAAATCTGACTGGCGAGTGTTATGAGTTCGCAACCCCGTAGTAAAATGGAGGTTTTGAATATTTTCAGTTGAGTGTAGATTATCATAGATATATATAACAGTTTGCAAATCACAGAGTTCAGATATTGGAAGAACGTTATGCGTTCTTAAAGAGTATAGCTGAAAGGTAGGGAATAACAAAGGGAGTTTTAAGATGTTTTTCAAGCATCTATTCTGGAGCGTTTGAAGTTTCTGTAAGTGAGACAAAGAAGCTCTTCCCCATATCATAACAAGGTAGTTCAAATGAGAGTGAATAAACGCAAAATAAAATTTAAAGAGAACATGTTGGGGAACAAAATTTCTCAGTTTCCAAAGAACACCGCAAAGAGGAGTAATTTTTTTTTCCAGGTGTTCAATTTGACGATTCCATGAAAGAGTTTCATCTAAGTAAATTCCTAAGTATTTGAAACAACTAACTCTCTCAATCGTATTACCATTCATAGCTGGGTCATTAGTACGAGGCAGTTTTTTATGTGAAGAACGAAACAACATGTATTTGGTTTTTGTATAATTAAGTGAAAGTAGGTTTGAATTGAAATATTTTGAAAGCAGTTTTAGGTCGTCTTCAATGTGCTGAATTATAATATCAGGTGAAGTTTCTGAATAAAAAATTGCTGTATCATCGGCAAATAAACGTGCTGTGCCTTTAAGTTGAAGGTTACATAAATCATTTACATATAAGAGGAAAAGTAATGGCCCGATATTACTCCCTTGTGGTACACCGATATCAATATTTCTTAATTCGCTTCTTGTATTTTCAATAGCCACAAACTGCTTGCGATCTTCTAGGTAGCTACGAAGGATATTATTTGCTGTTCCTCTTATCCCGTATTTATGCAATTTGGACAATAATATGTCATGATTTAGAGTGTCGAAAGCTTTTTTGAGATCCAAAAACAATGCCCCAACAACATTTTTTGACTCTATTTTACATATGATAGATTCCACTAATTCTGAGATGGCAATTTGAGTGCTCGAGCCTGATCTAAATCCATATTGCAGTTTATAGAGTATATTGTTCTGATTTAGAAAGTCTACAATCCTATTAACAAGAAGCTTCTCGAACACTTTACTAAAAACGCTTAAGGTCGAGATAGGACGATAGTTATTGACGTCAAGCAAATCGCCAGCCTTAAAAACAGGGATAACTTTCGCAATTTTTAGACAGTTCGGGAAAACTCCTGACTCTAATATTTGGTTAAAATATTGTGTGAGTATGTACGAGAATGTTTCATGGTTGTTTTTTAGGACATTAACAGGGAAGCCATCTGGTCCATGACCCTTTTTATTTTTAAGTGAAAAAATAACTAATCGAACCTCGTTTACATTAGCGGGTCGTAAGAAGATTGTATTTTCTACCTGTGCGATATGAGACAAATGATCATTTTCAGTGTCTATTGGAATCTCTTTAGCCAGGTTCTTTCCAATTGTGGAAAAATGTTTGTTAAATTTCTCACAAATCTGTGTACTATTGGTTATAACACCTCTTTCATCTGAAAGGTTGATTGAGGAAGTCGTTTTAGATTTACCTAAGAGCGTATTTATGTTTTTCCAGAGCTTAGAATGCGGAGAATTATTTAATAAGCGCTCGTAATAGAGTCTTTTACATTCTTGTTTTTTTGCACTCACTTTTTTATTTAAATGAATTAACATCTCTTTCAAATTGTTATCATTAGGATGCTTTTTTGATCGTTTTAAATAATTATCTTTTATTTTGATGAGTGTCCACAGGTCAAATGTCATCCACGGACAGCAATTACCTTTAAGTTTTACCCTTTTATTAAGTGTACGAGTAGAAACTTTCACAAAGCGATTGTAAGTTGATGTGATTTCTTGTAGGCCTTCATCAACACTTTCTGGTAGTTGAATACTGTTTAATAATTCACAAATAAGCTGTTTAGTTTAGCGTAGTCAACTATCTCTTTTCTTAGAATTGTTACATTTTTATCACCTAATAAATTGAAGGACGTGAGTATTTGTAGATGGTCACTAACATCAGAAAAGATTGTATCATTTTTCAATCGATCTAAGTCAATTTGCTTCGATATTACGTGATCTAGAATATTCCGAGTTGTTGGCCTAGTAGGAAATGTGTTTGAACAAGCGTATCCAAAAGATTCTAAGATAGATCTATATTTTGCTACGGTATTCAAATTAACCAGATTCACAGGAACGTTTAAATCACCTACAATAAAGCAGGAGTGATTATCAGCAACAGACGTTAGAAGAGATTCAATTTGATCACAAAACTTGTTAAACGAAAATGCAGGGGGTCTATATACGCCATGAACACAAATTACTTGACCACTTGTACAGATTTCGACACTTATTCGGTGAAAGCCATCAAAAGTTATATTTTCAGTAGTTTTAAAATTCAAATTTGTTTTTATATACATAGCTAGGCCTCCATATGGTTGATCACGGCAAGAGAAAATAGATGTATATCCCGGAATGTTGTAAATACAACAGTTATCTTTACCAAGCCAAGTTTCACAAATAACAATAACATCGATACAAACATTAAAATGATCAATAGTTTGTAATATGCAATCAAATTTATCTAAATTATTCATACTACGTACATTCCATTGCAAAATTCTAAAGGATCTTGAATCATTATTAAAACTACTTAAATTAAAATCTTCTACATTTTCGTGGTATCTATTAATTAAACTATCCATTGAATAAAATATATAAAAGTTTCAAACAGTTGTAGATTTAAGATCTTATTTTGATCGTGGATCAGCATTGTTCCTTTTTCGTTTGGGTGAAGGACTTTCATTTGGAATCGTAGATGTGTTATTTCCTTGCTGAGTGACATGCATGCTCATATAACGATTCATTTCGAGTTTAGTTTTAATTATATCAGGTTTTGAATTTTCTGTTTGTTTGACCAGAATGGCACCATTTCTTCCGGGCCAGATGTATTTGGCTCCAATTAAATCTTGATATTCGCGCAATTCAGTTAGAATTTCCATAGATAAGGGCGTCAATTCATCCCTTATTGTGACGTTAAGCGCTTTACCATCAACTACTAATAAAGGATCTATTGAAGAAGAGGCAAGTTTCCCAAAATTTTTTTTTTTACTAAAAATTTCTTCTTTTATGACTGTATCTTTTAATAAAACTTTGATCGGTGGACACTTTTCATTGGGTTTGTTCGAGGATATTAACCTAACAGCGTTTAAAATGGACTCAGTTTTAAGCTCGTAGCCAAAAGTGCCACATGTTTTGCGTACAAGTTCTTGTGTATTTTCTCCATTTTTGTATGGCATTCCGAAGATCATGAGGTTTTTAGAAACAGCTTCCCGGTTAAATCGGTCGAGGTTTGATTCTAATTTAAGGACCTGATTAGAAAGATTTGAATGCTTAGATTTGAGGTCAGTTACTTCTTTTTCAAGAGCATCGTTTCGGAGTTTTATGTCTTTGAAATCAGTCTGAATTTCATCGAATTTCGTGGACAAAAATTCCTGCGAAGCCTCTATCGCAGTAGTAACTGATCTCATATCTGTTTTGATTGAGGTCAATTCATGTGAAACCACATTATAAACGGTCGTTTCAATTTTAGTATGAATATTTTCGATAATAGTTTCATGATCTTTCCGTAAACTTATTATTTTGGCGTAAATACATGCACAGTTGGCATCGCAAAAGTATTGCTGCGCTTTCATTTTGCGAGCTGCACTGCCAATCAAATTTTTGCACCGAAGATGAACGCTCTTGAAACAATATGCACAAGTAAGTATTTTATCAAGATTATTTTCAGTATTATTACACTCTATACAGATAACTTCGTCATCACATTCCATGTTCGCCATCGCCATAATACAACGATTAAAAGCTAAAAGGAACTAACTCGTTTGATGAAACGCACAACTAAAGCTAGAAATTATTAAAATTAAGAAATAAGAGACTTATAAATTTATTTTTAATAAATGCACAACTAAAACTAGGATTATTTAAGAAAACAACACAATAAATATTAAAAAGGAAAGACTGTTATGAAAAGAGGAACAAAAATTTAATTAAAAAAACCCTAAGCTATCTTAAATTATATGTATGTACGGAGATGAGAACTATTTAATTAAAAGCGTTATTTAAAAGGGTTCAATGTCAAAATCGCAACTCAAATTAAATTTTAAGGACAAAGACAAACCTAAATAATGTGTGTGTACGAAATTAAAGATAATGTAATTTAAAGCGCTTGAAATAAAAAAAAAAATTGATTACATAATATTAAACGCACAAAAAAAAAAAAAAAAAAAAATCTAATAAAAATCTAATTTTAAAACAAAAGAAAAATCATTGCTTTCCAAAAAGAACAATTTTCAAGTTTATGTTGCACTGTGTACGACTATCAAGAATACAAGTGACGAGTCACCATTAAAACCAGCACACGCTAGTTCCAACAATGTGTGCTACTGACGGAAGCAACAATACTTTCGTACCTACTCATGTGCGCTGGCTGCGTTTGCCTAATCTTCACCGCTAGCGATCGAGATTGACTAACAAGCTAGCAAGTGTAAGAAACACAACCCTTTGAAGTGCGCTAATAACAGAGACACACACTTTCGCACTACTTGCAAGTGCCCCGAGGTTGGCCAAATACTACACCGCTCAGCGACGAGATTTACTAACAGCTGAGCAAATGATAGAACCACAAGAAGTTGAACAGCGGCAGTTTTTTTTACTCAGATAGACCGACAAACGGTGGACGCATGCAGATACGGTTGAGATATATGCTTGGTCAACGATTTGTTGCTGTGCAATATACTCTTGAGAATGTTAGTTGTGAAAAGTAATAAGAAAGAAAGTTCACTTTACTCACCAACCTAGAGGAGTGACTTTCAATACACAGCTCACTACACGAATGCTTGGGGTATGTTTTTTTTTTACGTGTTACGGCACAAAGGAAAACTCAATTTTAACACATTTAGGACAATTTAAAGTAGAAAATCATAGTACGGTTTTGCACACTGAACACTAAATAACGCCACTTAAACTCATCACAGATTAAAAAATACGTATTTCTAGTAAATATTTCAATAAAACTGCGGGACAATAAAACAAGACGGTCGATCAAAAACCAGCGCTGCCAGAAACAAGGAAACTATAAAAACTTATCAAGTTATTGAACTACAAATGAAGACTTGATTTTAATTCGAAAAAAATCCGACTTTTTTACAGCTTTTTATCTGCCAAGCAAAACCCAGCAAACCGATTTTCTTCAAATTTCGTGCAATGTTTCTTCACTCATATCTACACATTCGGTGAAAAAATGGTGTTGATCCAAAGCGCCCAGTTCAAATGCGAGCTGTGCAAAGTTGTGGATCACCTGTGCTACCATGGGAAGGAAAGGGTTAAAGGGGGGTATAGCTGTTGCTTTTGACAACTGCTTGACGAACAGTTGTTCTAGTTAGTATTGAGTTGCAGTTAGTATCGGTTTTTAGATTAATAAATTTCGAAACATTCTGAGCAAAAAAGTAAGTATAAATAATCATTGGATTTATTTTTATGTTGACTTCATTTTACCCCGTCTAAAGCCGGGGTTGGGCACTAGAGTAGGGATATTCTTTTAAGAGTACATTTATTCTTTTTCGATCGAGAAATGGGCGTATTCTTCATTTTAAAAATTTTTACCAAATGTGGTCTTTTTTTGTTGATAGACATTTTAACAGAAAAACCAACGTATTTCTTCCATTTTATGAAGTTGTATCACTTCTTGTGCAAAAACTACGAAAGGAATTCAGCTTAGGGGAGATGAGGGCATAACGAGCACCCAAGGCATAATGAGAACTACGCTTTTCTACGAAAGTGCGTATTTTCTTAAATAAATTTTCATGAGGATTTGTTTCGTACTTCCTATAGTATTAATTTTTCACAAAAAAAGGAATCTCCTTATCATCTTTACAGAGATATTTAAAAAAAAACTAGCTTGGTTCTCAAGTTACGAAAATATTATAACTTTTGAGCACCACGAAATAAGCTCTTATGATCTTAAAATAACCTTGATCTATAATGTACGCACTGCAACATGATGTACACATTGTTTCTCAATTTTTACCATCATAAAATTTTTGATTTTTCATTTTTATCAATTTTAAAACACGTTTTTACTTAAATTTGTTGACTAGGGGCATATAGAGCACCATATTATCGAGGCATAATGAGCATTTTCTGCCGTAGAATCTAGCAGCGAATTAAAATTGATTTATAGCGCCACACCTTGACTAGTATTCATCCGACGATTTAGCCTATTGGTAAGGTGTCGGAGAAGTAATCAAAAGACTAGAGTTAGATTTCTGTTCGAGGTGATTTTTTTCCATTTACAATTCATGATCGATTTTTTTATTGTTACATTATACGGCTAGTAGCATCATCCTCCGAACAACGCACTTAATGTATGAGCGTGCGTGAATTGTGTGTATTCTACAAACAGACCTAGATTATTTTGTTATTGCTTTGTTTGATGAATCTACGACTCACCTGACTTCATCGAATTGAATTCGCTGCTAGATTCCCCGGCAAAAACGCACATCTTGCTCTGATTAATGGTGCTCATACTGCCTCCGGGGGGGTTCTCATTATGCCTCCACAGTGGTTGGTTTTCAGCTTTTGGCAAAAAATTTTAAAATGCATTTTTTAACGTTTTCATCTAGTTTTTCACGTTTCAGCCCGTTAGGGAATAGGCTTTTCAAGTGTCTCAACACGAAACAATAATGTAACCTCCATATTATAGCTATTTTCTATGGTTAAATAACCGTTTTCCTTAAGGTGGCCATTATGCCCCCATCTCCCCTACAACAAATACTTTAACATCTTGTTTTAATAACATGCCTTTTAGTCGTTGTAAACTGTGAACGCGATAAACGCCTTTGAGCATGCAAACCCTAATCAATATGCGCAAAATTTAGGCATAATACAAGAATATTTTAAAAGAAAATTGTCACATAATATCCATGACATTGGTAGTTTTTGATTGAATTGAAATATCTCGGTGCCACCTCAGATAACACGAAATTTCTACAGTAGTAGTACCCCACAAATCCTCAAATTCCATGTAAGAATGTGTTTTATCATCACGATATATGGTTAAGCTATTAAATCGACGTTTTTCGCAAGTTTAAAGTCTAAACTTGTAAGAAACTTCGATTAAATAGAAAAATAAAATCCATGTAAGAACCGAGCTATGCGCCTGGATGATATGCAATACTAGAGCAAAAAGATAGGGTTTGTCAATGTATTTCTTTCAATTCGAGGTTTCACTTATCTCCCCCAACTACCTCGGGTAAGCGAGGTTCTACCGTACATTCTTTTGCATACCATTCGGTGACTGACTGACTTTTTAGATTAATGATCTCAATTTTTTTTTTAGTTTTGCGGTATATGGTAACCCTACACTAGAGGTCTGAAAGATACTTTTTTTAGCTCCTAAGAACAAATTCGGAAACTTTTAGCACATTTTGAATATTTTGTCATACAAACACATTTTTGCCTTCAAGTTTTTTTACAACACGTGCTGTATTTTCGCATGCTGTGATGCAAAAATAGCAATATTCCTATCACATACGGCTAAAATAGAAACAGTGCTGTATAAAAAATACAACGCCCAAAGATCTTGAAAATAATTTTGCATGGTAAAATTTTCAAAATATGCTACACGTGTCCAAATTTCTCTAAAAAAAAAGGTAAAATCCATCAAACTTACAATACGAAATGATACGACAGATTAAATTTCAGGTGACCGTCGCAAGGACTTCCAAACTCTACATTTCGCCCAGAATGCTAGAGTCAAAAAAATTGCTGTTTTAAGTCAGTAGTGTCAAATTGAAACTTTAGACTAGGTTTACTGTATTTTTCTGGAATTTGGAATTTCTATGGGATTGTCATCCTTTCTGTTGATTAATCCCTGAACCCCCAGGCTCTGAGCAGTATCGAAGTTTGCACCACTTTTCACAACCATGTTTGTAGATCAAAACTGCTCTCAGAATTCAGTTTACATTGGCTTAAATTTATACTAATTTAAAAATCAACAACATTGCGAATTCAAGACTTGAATCTGGATGCAGAATCAGGATCAAAATCTGCAACAGGATTAAGTTCAGGGTCAGAATCAGGGTAAAAATGAAAATCAAAATCAGGATAAAAACCAGGTACAGATCAAGATCAAACTCTGTAAAAAAACACGATCATTATTAAAATGTTGGTCAGGATCAGGATAAGGATTTTAATCTAAGTCGGGATCTGGTTGGTTATCGGAATCAAGATCCAAATCGGGATCCACATAAGGATTCATATCTGGATCAGAATTCGGAGAAAGATTGAGATCATAGACAAAATTCAGGTTGTAATAGCGATATTTAAGACTTTAACCTTCCGGTCGTGTTTTAAATACAACTTCAGTAACTTTTGGTCTCTTTCATCATTGTGATAAAAATAATTCTCCCACTTAACAAATTTAAATCTAAAGTTATACAAACATTCTAGTAAAAGCTGCGTGATTAAAGGGCTCTGCCTCATGACAACAGAAATTATATTATCTATATATTGTGTGAAAGCCATTCAGCGAATAATTTAGGAGAATTGAGGTTAAAAATTTACCTGCTTATATAAAAAAAAATCGATTTGTTTCATTCAAACATAAATTTATCAGGTTGTGTAATAAACCACAAAGATAGTAGAAGAAAAAAATTATCGGTAACTGTTAGTTCAGATTTGAGAAAATTTATTATTGTATTCCATTCTGAATGCTGAATTATAAATCAGTTATTGGAACCGAAACTCTCAAATTGCTATTTACCTGCGTTGTCAGCCAGAAACCAACCTAAAAAATACTTACAACTGCTGTTGATAACCTTTTGCTGCTAACCCAATTTATACCAACTGCTACCGAGGGACCACCGAGTTTTCCTGTTGCTTGCTGTCCGTTTAAGAGTCTTATTCACAAGGGCATAATTTGCCATTCATTTATCACAAGTGCTTTCACCTGTGCATTAGATGCCCTGTTGTATCGTCCTTCGCATATCTTACAGTCTGCCGTTTTTTTCATCAAGTGTGTGCCCAATTTCGGAACAATTAAAGGCATTTTCACCACCGCTGGGAAATGCTAAATATAAACAATCAACTAGTGTTCTAAATTTTATCCACTGAGTAGGATTTCGAGCCACACGTAATTTCACACCAAATAGAAAGAGTGTGCAAAGCAGCACAAGCAAGCATGATTGAATCTTCAAAATACTGCAAATTCAAAATGCAAAATGTACACTCAGAAAAATACTATTATGTATGCCATAAGATTCTCTTATGAAGTGGCGCCATAAGAAACATTAATGAAATTCATAAGATTGTCTTATGACGCGAATGAATTCTGAAGATGAACGCCTACTGCAATGAGAGGTTGTTGCTTTTCATACGAGATTCTTATGGAAACAATAAATAACTTTCTAATAAGAATAATTCTAGATATTTCATGCTGAAAACATTCACTTTATTGTTTGCCAAATTTGTTTAAAATTTAATCATTCATGGTCACCATCAGCAGCGCATCAAGAGACGGCTAGATCAAAGTTTTTTTTGCCGCATCTTGATCTTCGACCTTGCGTTTTTGCCGACCAGCTTGCTGAAAAGTAAATAGATAATGTATTTTAGTTTACTAATGCATATATAAAACGTTCACACCAAAAACACCAAATCGAACTTACCATTCCGGAGATAACAATTACATTTAACATTGAAGCAAAACTATAATATATATATGAACTGGCGATTGCTTCGTACTGTTAGATGATGAAAAAAAACTGATGCAATGAATGAATGTGTTCATTATTTTTTCACAATGCCGTTTCTTCTTAATTTCATAAGACTCTTATGAAACATTATTTTACACTCTAAAAAGTGGTTCATAAGATGCATCTTATGAAAATTATAATAAGAATTTGCCTGAGTGTATAGAAATTCATCTCATTTTTTTGTATTTTTTTTTTTTTTAACCAAAATGTCATGTCATAAAAATACTCCTACAATTCATGGATTTGTGGATTGATTTGAATTTAAATGTTTGTCTTATTGGGTAACCATACCAGACTTTTTTGAAACATGTATATTGTGGACGCTGTTCCTTTGAGATTTGTAGAATGTATTATGTAAGCCATTGACAGAATTATTTAAAAATATTTGCCGCCATCTAGTAAGGTATGTTTTTCATATCATTCAAATGTGTAACAACAAAGTATTGAAAAAACATTTACGAAACACAAGGAAAATTGTAAAAAAAAAAGTTCTTTGTTGGACGGAAAAAATAAATTCAGAAACCGTATAGAATTTATTATCCTTAGAGATAATTAAAGTAGCTAAACCATTTACCGCACGCACGTGCACAATCAACAGGAAATCTGCACTCGCTCAACCACAGAGTAGGTACAGTACCGTTCATAATTGTATAGAAATTGGAAGCAAGCGCACTGTCACTTCGACTTTGAACTTCCATAACTTTTTACTCTGATGATATTTTTAGATCAAATTTTTTGCGTTAGATAGATCAACTATCACACTATTATATCACAAAATTTGAGCTTTCTCGAGTTTGTGTGGCCTGAGAAACAGTAATTTTACGAAAATCGGACTTTTTGGACTTTTCTCAATCAAACTGCAATATCTCTGGAACTACGCAACATTTTTTATTGAAATTTTGCACAGTGATTGTTGAAATATGAAGCTAGCATGTCTGAAGTTTTCGAAAAGTTCGATCGATGAGATCAAAAGTTACGTGAGGTGCAATATTTCAGGCATGAACCTTGAAATGCGATTTCTATAGAATTTTGGACGATTTATGAGAACAATATCATTTCTTCCATCAATCAGACAAAAAATGTCTGGCAAAAGCAATGAAGAAAAGAAAAAATGGAATAAATGGTCCATTTGTGTTTTGAAATCAGAATCTCGCGATATTGTTGTGATTTTTCGGTTGAAATAGATTAACTGGTTGCTAAACAGAGGATATGATTTTCCTATGAAAACATTCGTCCAAAATTCTATAGAAATCGCAATTCAAGGTTCATGCCTGAAATATTGCACCTCGCGTAACTTTTGATCTCATCGATAGAACTTTTCGAAAACTTCAGACATGCTAGCTTCATATTTCAACAATCACTGTGCAAAATTTCAATGAAAAATGTTGCGTAGTTTCAGAGATATTGCAGTTTGAATGAGAAAAGTCCAAAAAGTCCGACTTTCGTAAAATTACTGTTTCTCAGGCCACACAAACTCGAGAAAGCTCAAATTTTGTGATATAATAGTGTGATAGTTGATCTATCTAACGCAAAAAATTTGATCTAAAAATATCATCAGAGTAAAAAGTTATGGAAGTTCAAAGTCGAAGTGACAGTGCGCTTGCTTCCAATTTCTATACAATTATGAACGGTACTGTACGTATCCATTGGGAAAAGGCAGAAAGGGGAAAAAAAGTTCAGAGGAAGAAAAATTTATCGAAAGGAAGCGAAAGTGCCAACTAACCACTAATCAACCCGGAAGGTATGGCTCGTAAACTTCCGGGTGGCACACGGTGGTTGAGAAGGATTAATACGAGCACTGAATGAAAGCATGGCTAAACATGTAAAAAATATGCACTTCATAAATTACCAACCCCCATTGGCTCTCGGGCTGCTGCTGCTGCTGCTCCGGGTCCGGAGTAGAATAGAAAACAATAACAGGAACATTTGCTCTTGGAACTATGCGATGGTTTGAGGGAGGAAAAATGAGCTTCCATAATTCTACCAACACCACTTTCACCGGAACAATTATTCAGCCTGGTCCCACTCTCCCTGACCGAGGACTGAGAAGAGTGAGTTGTGCTTTCTCTACGAATTTATAGGATATATTAGCTTATTTCTTAAAGCAAACAAAAACAAGTATGTAAACCATGATGATCCTAGCTTACTGTTCATTTGGATCTGGAAAACGTAAGAGTATTAAAATGAATCTTTTAGACTTCACTTAAGCTTAAGAGGAATTATTAATACAAACTCTTAGGGATTATCCTTTATGCGGACTAATACGATGAATGATTTTAAGTACTATAGTACTTAAAAGCTAAATGTAGCAGCTTTTTCATACTATCAATGAACTTAAAGATAACCAGCCGTACGGCACTCTTCTCGAATCTATGATGTGGGAGAAAAAAATATTAAATTTGCACTTTGTCAACCTTGACAATTCTCACTTTGGACGTTAAAGTTCATCAGTGGTTAAAGGTTCATGAGGTTTTAAACCAACAAGACCAGCTGGATTTTCATCTTTCGACCATTTCCAATCGATTCCACCATGTTACAAAATCTAGTTTAGTCGCTTTGTTGATTTATTGACAAAATATATTTCTTTCACGTTCATTTTCACGGGAAGTGTACTGTCAACATACTAGCACCGTTAGTTTTTGATTCATACATACATAAATAATCGCACAAAACGTTTATCAAGTCTCATCCCGAATGCAAAAGTCCACTCTAGGAAATTCACGTTCAGAAAGCAACGAACTAAGAAATATCAAAAGATGGTCATCTTTTTTCTTGAACAACTAAAATCTTTATTCCTAATTAATTGTACCAGGTTTCCTACGCTTTTATTTGCTTTTAAATCTTGCTTTTAAAAGTTATTCACCGTTTTGAAGTTGAAATGCATGCATACTGTAAAATGTTGATTTTAGCTTTTAGTTGAAATGCTCTGTAACACTTTATCTTGAATATATGACAAAATGAAACAAATAAACCATCAAGGTTCTAATGATTCCGTTCCATTTGATAAAATTTTGTTATAATTAAAACCAGGAAGTGGAGGAATAATTGGAACCTTAATTCCCATGGCCAACGGTGGGCCGGATGAAACCCAAAACGATACTAATCCCGAATGATTTTTCTCTCCCTCTCTGTCTCTCCATCCACTTCAATTCCCTCCAGGGGTCACGATGGGATACGCGGAAAACAGCTACAGCAACTCAAACAACGGCGGAAGCGTCAACTCGCAGGATTCGATCTGGCAGCTGAAAATGTCGGCAGCCCAGGCAGCAGCAGCAGCGGCCGCCTCCAGCAACGGAACCCTCCTTTCGACGACCCAGCTGTACGCCGAACGGTCCCCAGTGACGGCAACGGCCACTTCCAGCTACGGTTACGATCCCCTGTCCCCCCACCAAGGCACGGCCGTGTACGGAACGGCTGAAGATTACGGCGGATATCCGCATCTGACGACGTCCACACCGAGCCAACAACATCATCAGCAGCACCAGCAACAGCAGCAGCATCATCACATGGGCCTGGGACTGGCCACGGTCGATGAGGACGAGTACCAGCACGCCCTGCGGCAAAGTCAAAATCCCTCCCGGACGGATTACTGTGGCGATTCGTACGCCTCTGTACATAAGCCCAAAAAACGATTAGATCATATAGGTGAGTGCCGTTTTTCGTTGGTTAAATTAAGCGTGTTGTTTATGCTATTGGTTGTTCTCTAATGGACTCAAATTACGTAGGTTATTTGAAGTTTGCTAGTTTTGTGCAATATGAAACATATTTCATATTTGATCTGAAATGGTTGTCAGTCAGTAGTTAAGGTATTAGTCTGTGGTTAAGGTCTAGGTAGGTAGGGAAGTTCGGGGTATTTTTGAAATGTTATCGATAGCTTCTATAAAATAAAAGATAAAATACATTTAGTAATTTTAAAACCATACAGATGAAGAAACTAAAAATATTATTGTGTACGATCAATGAGTTCAATCGGGGTTCTAGAACTCTTTTTTTAAGTTTTGCGAACAAAATACACGAGCAAATTTCCGAGTTATTTTTTTGACATTTTATTTTGAAAGTTTCATTCTGCCGAGACTCAACTCTTAGCATTCAAACTAATGGTTCTCTGGAACGATTTACAAAAAATTCAGCAACATGTCTCTGAAGAATTTTTCAGAGCGAGTTTTCAGAGAACTCTAGACTTTTTTTCGGTGCGATATGTTCCTAACTCGGACACGCCGAGAGAGCATGTTTGCTGCTTGTATTGTACACGAAGCTTCCTCATGTTTCTCCCTGTGCTTAGAGCACCTGTATCCGTCCGTGGTTCAAACAGCCGGTTTAGACCCAAATTTCGACCAAAGCAACCGCACTGGTGGTCCATTATACTAGTTTCAACTCAACTTTTTTTAGAACTAATGTAAGGATTGGTCCAGAACTGAGCAGATCCAATTTTCTAAACAATTTGACAGTTAATTAAGACGGAAAAAAGTGTCGCGAGTTATCTAGTACAAGCTACTAGCACAGACACACACATGCCGTTTTCGTTAATCTCCACTCGCGTGGGGCAAAACTTTATCTGAATAAACAAACAGAATCGTTACCCGGGACGATGCAAATATATGGTTGCTATACTCACCCTTATTCTTACCCCCAACACTGACAACTTTTACGGGGTGCAACCGCCTGCTTGAGGTTCAAATCTCGGGCAAAACTAGTGGACTTCTGAATTAATAACCGAACATAATAACAGCAGTTAGGGCAAAACTCGTGGGTAACTAGGTTGCCACTGCCAATAAACGAAAACACTAACAGTCACACTTCACACTCTGGCCGGATAGCCGAACGTTTGAAATAAGTTTTGATAGGGAGGCTACGAATGGTCAATGCTACGTCATTCCTGAAAAAACTGTGTGGAAATGTTAGATTTCCAAGAACTAGAAACCGTTAGATTATACTTTCCGAAATGACCAATATCTTACGAATACCGCCGAGTTTTCCGCCCATGTATTTTAAGTTTTGAGCAGATACCAGAAATGCAGCTGCCACCATCTGATTCGAACTTGCTTTTCCGTCACCTTCTTTACACTTTCAAAAAGGCATTTTGTTTTGAAGAATATTTTGGTCGTTAAGGAATAGTAAACAAATATAACACAATAAACAGGGCTACCATGATGAGAATTGTGATTTCCAAAAAAGTGAAGCAGCGCTATCTGGTGGTGACATTTAGTGGTAAGAATAAGTTTTAGCAATTGCTTCGGTGGCTACTTAGCTTAGCTCGAAATCAAGCAAAGGAATTGCCTAGTTTGGTATGAATAAACATTTGCTTAGCGGATGTGTACTAAGACTTTAGAACACAGCTTTTGCTTTGAAAAATAGAGCTATCCAACAAGCAGAATCTGTAGTTTTCTTAAGTAAATTAAAATAAAACGATCAGAAAAATTAAAATTACGGCCAAAACAGCCACGATCTCAGTGGTGCGGATAAGAACAATCGAAAAGTATTTTAGTTAATGCGTGACAAACTGACAAGCTCTAATAAGAGGAGGTTGAACTGTTCGTTTGTTGATAGGACAATTCCAATTGGTCTAGCGAGCAAGAAACAGTTGGTTCACCTGAAAAAAAAATGTTTTACCAATTAAAATTAGCTACTTTAAAATCAATAAAAAATGTTTGTTTTCTTTAATCTTAAAAAAAAATCGTTAAAAATTAAATTAAATTTCTATAAAAAAGGAAAAAAAAAAAGTTAAAAATTATTAAAATGTTATTCCAAGTTCAGGCCAGTTGGGAATTTTTCCTCTATTCCCGGGAGTCTGGAATGTTTGCTATTCGATTTGTTCAATTTCATGCAAGACTAATCATTCCATACAACGACTAGAATATGAAAAAAAAATGGGTTTTCGCTTCTATTTTCGTTTTTCCATGTTGAAAATGCCTATTTTAATTGTTTTGAAGTGCAATACTACCAATTTGATAAATTTATGACGTTATAAACGAATTTTTTATTAGAAAAGTATGCTACCGAGCATGCTTAGAAAATAAAGCAATTACTCGGAGATTTGTCGAGCAATTGCTTCAGATTTGGGCTTTATTCATACCAAACTAGCTTGTTCTAAAAATAAATGATCCTGTCACAGAAAACAGCTGTCAAAACAAACTTTATTCATAGCAACCGAAGCAATTGCTTCAAGTGACTACTCGACTGCTCGATTCGGTTTAGCAAAAGCAATTGCTAGGTTTTTTTCATATCACCAGGTACTATCGGCTTCTGAGAAATTTTGGGGACAAAACACTAGCGCCTAAATAATATTGACGAATAAGTCTTTAACCATTAATTCGAAAATTTTAACAGCAAGCTTTGGAGTTTTTGTTTACACAAAAATCGATGAAAGCTCTGTGTCGTGATTCGTTTCTTCGTGTGGGAGTGATTCGAGTTTCGATTGAATCTGGCAGCAACGTTCTGGACTTCAGCGCGACGTTCCTGACGTTCGATCTCAATGCCGATCTGAATAGATTGTTCAACTGGAATGTGAAGCAGCTATTCCTGTGTCTGACGATCGAATACCAGACGGAACTGAACGAGCTCAATCAGGTGGACCTGTGGACAAAATCATCCTGCGAAGCGAAAACGCTCTGCTGGACTTCAAGAACATGATCAACAAGTACTACTTCTGGGACGATGGCAATGGTTTGAAGTGAGTTTTGGACATTTTTTTTTTAAAGATTTTTAGATTTCGATCTGAAAATTTGATTTTGTTTTTCAGGGGGCACCAGAACGTGGCGACGACCCTTTCCTAGAACATCGTTCCAAATGCAGGACTGCTTCCAAATGTTCGCCTGTCTAAAGATCTTAAAATAAAAAATTACAAAGCACCTACAAGAGCTTATCGGTGATTATCAAAAAGCTATAAGTAAGTTTCGAACTTTAAAGAGATTTTTGGTTTTCGATCTGATAATTTGATTTTGTTTTTCAAAGGCCACCAGAATGTGACGTTGACCCTTGCCTTGAACATCGTTTCAAATGCAGGACTGCTTCCGAATTTATTTGTTCACGGACATCAGAGGATCAAGTTTCCGGAAACCTACATGCCGTCGACGGTCTAAAGAATTAAAAAATTGACACAAAAACACCTACAAGAGCTTATCTAAGATTATAAAAGAGCTCAAAAAAACGAATCGATAATAAAACAAGCCACCAAAGGATTCGTTTTCAGCGAACTGTAGCTGACGATGCAGCATTTCCATTCATCCCATTCTAATTATTTTGTTTTTTGTTTGCAAATTGGAGCAAACATCAATCCAAAAACCAAACTTCAGGAACATCTGGTCGAAATGACCCCTAGAACCGTGTGCACTTCTTCCTTTGTTCTTCAGATATGTATGTTTGGATAAAAGTAAAAAAAAATCGAAATAAAATAAAATTTGAAATCACAGGACCGTTCAGCTTGAATTTTCACTATAGTTAGATAATTGTAGTCACACAAATTCTGCCGATTATGTCATGATCAATGACTGCTTTAAAAACATGATGATAATTTAAAATTGTTTTGTTTTGCTTTGATTGCCGCTAGTCTGGCCGTATGCCTTTTTGAGAGAAGAAGCCTTTGAGAGAATCTAAATTACCTTTAAATATATTGAATCTTGGCCTAAACAAAAGAGATTAAATTTAAAACAAACTTCATAAATTTCGCAGTTGCAAAACCAACATGGTCACCTCCTATATGCACACCATGGTTGTTTCGTCGGTCAAATGCAAAACTTATGTGTTTGCAAGCTTGAATGCAAGTTGGAAGCTTGAAGACTGTTTCGTTAGTGGCAGCACCGTAAACAAAGAGATGATGTCCCAGACTACTTGTTCGAAAAACTATGCAGCCGGGTATCTTGATAGAATATAAAATCTTTGATATCACCTAATTGTCTACACACAAAACTTTCGGGGCTCCACTTAGCAAAATTTCGCTGTTACTTTCCGTTAGCAAAAATATTTTTTTACTGTTCAGTTAGCAAAAAGCTACATTTACTTCATTTTAGTAATAAAAAAGGTCATTTTACTTTATTTTAGTAAAACGAAGGTTTTTCAGCCGCTTTGTTCACAGACAGCAGCCGCCGCGCCAGTTGGGAGAAAAACAAAAAGCTGTCGCGATTAAGTGCGGTTCCGGATGTTCGTTGGTGGTGGTTCTTGTGGTGGCCAACTCCACGACGAAATTGTAGCTGAATCAACACCGAATGCTTACAGGTAAGGTCCGATCTTAATGTGTTCAGATTCTTCAATTTTTAATTACTAATTTGTGTGTTTGTTTTTTTTTTTCTACCAGGTTAAAACTGCAACATGAAACCCGCAACAGTCCGGCAATGAAGAAGAACCACAACTGGAATTTCAACAAGCTGCATCCGGCAAACACCCCGGTGCTTTCTTTGATGAAGGTGGCATGCGTTCCCAGGATCGGAACTTCCATTTTACGAAAAGTGTGAAAATAAAATTTAAAAATATGAAAAATAAATAATAAGTGAATGAAATTTGTGTATTCTATTCAATAATCAAACATTCCCCTGATTCTCCAGAGAAAAAATAACAAAACATTAAATTACGGATCCGGGAAATCTTTTTCTCCGGTTTTTGCTAGAAATTTGAGTAAAAACTGCGGCGGCTAACTTTTTTCCTGTTTGCTAAAATTTTAGTTAAAAAATATTGCTAAATTGATTGCTAAGTTTCTAGCTGGTCAAATTTGAGCAAAATTTTGCTAAATTCCGGCCTCGAAAGTTTTGTGTGTAGCTTCTCAGTTAGTTTTGCGAAGAATGAAAATGGAGTGTCCCTTCTGTTTGTCTGTGCTACTAGTGTTAGTACCAGTAGAAATTAGATTAGCTCCGAATTCAACTTTTGACCGGTCAAGAGAAAGGGTTTGACTAGAGGGGTCGCAAGTTGAAATCTGAGCTAAGCTAATTTCTCGCGGTATTAACACTAGAAGCTTGTACTAGCGAACTCGCGACACTACTTTTCGTCACCTACAAGTCAAACCCTTTCACTAGAGGGGTCGCAAGTTGAAATCTGAGCTAAACTAATTTCTCGCGGTACTAACACTAGTAGCTTGTCTCAGGTCTAAAGTCTCATGTGACAAGTCTAAAGTCTTAACTCTCAGGTCTCAGATCGCAGGTCTCGAGTCTCAAGTCTCCGATCTCAGGTATCAGGTCTCAGGTCTTAAATGCCAAGTTACATGTCTTATTGTTTCAAGTTTCAGAGCTGCTGATTTTTAATGGTCTTTTTTACACGGTTTTCCACAATTAGCACGGTTTTTTGTTACACGGTTTTCGGGAATTAACACGGGTTTTTTTTACGCGGTACGTATATCAAAGTAAAAAAAAACCTCACTGTGTTTTTATCACATACCTACGACTGAAATAGAAACAGTGCTGTAAACAAATACAGCGCCCAAAGATCTTGAAAACATGTTTACATGGTAAAATTTTTTAAATGTGCAACAAGTGTCAAAATTTCTACCATTTTTTTCCAACACCAATGAACTTGCTCTTTGGGTTCTGCTGATAGAGCTGTCATTTTTTTCTCTGCTGACTCATAGGTTACTATTTGAGTGTATTTGAACGTAAACCCTCGATAAACCGGCAAAAAATTTACCATTTATTAAAGGTTGTTAACAAATTTGACAAAATTTCGGATAAAGTTGCAGTGAAAAATTTGACAAAAATTTTGGCTATACATAGTTCTGGTAAACCAAGTCAATTTCAGCTCATAAGGCATTATAAAGCACTTTACCGCTGTTGGGATCAGAAAGTGCGTTCGATTGCCGAAAACGTCCGTTTACCGAGAAAAACGTCATTATTCTAATCAAATATCCCGTTTTCCATATTCAAGTTGATATAGTTGATAAACTACCAGTAAACTGAATATAGTAAACTTTTGTTAATTTGCGTTTTGACATTTGTATCCATAATTATATACCAAAACTTTCACCTAAAAGGATCATAAAAGGATGATCTATAACCAATCGTGATTAAACTCATCTCCATCTGAAATTTGATCAATGTCCTATGTAACTTATAAATATCTTTCTCCATAGACTCCTCATCATATCACGACGTAAGTGGACTGCCAGACCCCTACCTAGAAAGCCATCTACACCACCACCTTCAGCAACAACAACAGCAGCAGCAGCACCAGCTGGACCAAGAGGACAGCCAATCGTTATTGCACCAACAACAACAGCAGCAGCAGACGGCCCAAGCACAGCAGCAACAGATGTCACTACAAAACACCTTCGATGAAAACATGGAGAGCGGCTACTCGACGCCCAACTCGCGAAATCGACGCGTCATACGAGAGATCATTGTCTGAGATCAGCCTAGGGTACGTTTCGCTGCTGATAACAGCAACAGCGGAACGTGCCTGTGAATCGATCCTACCTAACTAAGTGAGTGTGTGTCATCAAACTGCCCCACGGCCTAGGAAGGGGGATTAAATACTTCGGAGAAGAGATAACAGTTTCCCCTGCTTCCGAAAGGGCAGTGTGCTGGGAGAGTTCCTCTTAGGTGAATATCTTAGTACGTACTACTAACTAGGCGATAGGAGAGAGGTAACTACTAGGAACTACCAAATACCGCCTGAATCAATACAGAACTGTTGGTTGCTACAACTGGCGTAATCGAGGGGGAAACAAAACTTTGGATGAAGGAACGTTTGGTCTGAGAAACACTTTTAGCGAATCTGTGCCTTAAGTCATTACGTATATCCTTTCAACCTAAAAAAACTGAAGTTCAACCATGAATATGTTTAAAACAACTATTGTAAAAATATTGTCCAAAAAATGTTTCACCGTCCCTCCGTTTTTTTTTCGAACGTTTGATGTCTTAACGAACGTATTGGAGCATGTTTCCTGTTCTCCGTGAAGAAAGGTGCCAACATGCATCCCCAGCACTAGTGGCTCTCAGATTTTTTAATTACTAAAAGTGCAACCCCTTCTTCTGAGGATCAATTGAAAACGTGATACATCTGTTCACAGGGAAAAAAAAAACTTGTAACACGAGCACAATCAATTGAAAAGCGCTACAATGGTCAGCATGATTAATGTTTCAAATTAACTCAGAAAATATTTTCCACTCTTAATCTGTTTTATCTACTTTCGCCCAGGTGTGAACTTATTAAAAATTTATGGTTGATTCATCCTCCAGCTGGAAACAAATTTAATGAAAAAAAAAATAGCAACACCAACATGTACGCCAGCCAGCACACTTCACTTGTGCGCAAAAAAAAGGGGTACATATTAACAAAAAGTAAATTTTCCCGGCAAACCAGAGCCAGTCGTTGCTTGGTGGAAAAACAAATAACAACATCGTGATTTTCGAATTTAAATGCACCTCTCATAGTTTACCGATATTTGAGAACAAGGGATGATAGGTGGATGTTGGTGGAACAGATCCAAAAGTGATTTCGATCCGTGGACGTGGACCAAACGGATTCGGTGCGTCCAAAGCTTTTTTTTTCACTTCCCCGTGAGGACGGCAACAACACAAACCAGGCGAAAACGCATCGTTTGGATGCGTTTTTAATACCTACACATATACACGTTTAATTAAATTGTATGATTATTATGATTATATAAAATACGTGCCCTTAAACGAGTTGAAAAAATATCGAAACATATTCGATTGCGGAAAAAGAAATGTGAATGTATGAGCTGGCATTTTTGCGATAAAAGAAAAACATCATCATGGATGCGTACGCGAGATCGGCGAATCGGTATGAAAAATATTTTATACATAATTAACGGTATTATGGATGACAATTGCACAAAGGAAAATTGAGAAACCACAAACACAAAAAAGGACGTTCACTACAATTCACAACCACAGAAACGGAACTGGATATGCCAGAAGAAGAAAAATGACGAAAGCTCTCATTCACATTTTTAAACACTTACTTACACACAAACACACTCAAGAAAAAAAATGAAAACAAACAAAAATAGAACACGTAAAATAGGTATATCAATTTTCGAGACGGTACGATTTAACATTTTTACACGTCGTCGCTAATCTAGGTCAAAGAGGTCTCAACCCGAGAGAATTATTTTAAACTAAAACTAAAGCTGTCTGTGTATAAAATCAAACTTAAGAGAAATTAAATCGAATTTACGTGGCGCTCGACCGAGGACAGCGCGCTCATCAGACGGAAAAATGTAAACAAATAGTAAGAGAGAAGAGAAATCCATTAGTCATGTTTATCTCGAAAAAAAAAAAATATTTAATTCCAGTGTAAGTAATGCAAATTGTGCAAAACTGTTTATAACTTTAAACTGAACAAAGATAAACAAAAAAATTGTACTAAAAGAAAAAAAACGAAATAAATCAGAAGCATCGCTGTTTCTCTGTATATGTAAATCGTCGTGTGTGTGATAAAAACTAATGAACAAAACAATGCTATCAAAACAAGAAAAAAAAACAAACGAAAATTGTAAAATTTAGCCCGCTAAACTGGGAGCACTGCGTGCTGCCACCTGTTTTCATTCTATGCGATACTCGTTCGCTATTTACATCGAACCCACGTGCACTAAAGAAAATCATCCAACATCCCATAAGTATAGAAACACAAAGACAGAAACTACATGACAAAATGTATATCCCTAATTTTTGGATTAAGTTCTAACCTTTTGTTCGGACTCAGTCGATTAGTAGGTACTTAAGACCCGTAAATCTATCCCCAAATTCAAAGATTTGAACTGATAGAGATTCATAATCCCGCCGCCATGACACCTTCGATTAATACAACGGAAATGAAACTTTTTTTTGTTTAACCAGCATCAGTGGAAACCAACTTTAATCTATTCTATAACTGTTCTCGCTTAGTTCACAATGTATCGAAATTGTAGCCAAATTCAGGTATTTGTGTTTTGTATGTGTAAAGTGATATTTGTATTACTTTGTAACTATTATCCTGTTTATTTTGTGTCATTATGTATATCGCATTCATATGTAAACGTTGTTGATGTTTAGTTGGTAAGTTTTATTCCGTTTTGCGTACATACTCAATTTTCAGTAGCGTTATAGGATTTTAAAATGACTTGTTACAAAACCGGAAAGTATTTGCCATTTTTTAAGTTACTCAAACATCCTTTGCTAAGACATGGTAATTGCCAAATTACACGGATGTAGATATTGGAAAACACTGAAATTCTGAATTCATGGATTTACAGTGTAATTATCGCTGTTTAAAGTAAAAATTCGGTTTCGTTTATAAAATATAAATTAGAACTACAACTAAAATTTAGTATCATAAAAAAATCCTAATCCAGAAACATAATTTAGAATCGGAATTCAAAAACGGAATTCAGAATCGGAATTCAGAAACGGAATTCAGAATCGGAATTCAGAAACGGAATTCAGAATCAAAAATCGGAAAAGGAATTCAGAATCGGATTTCAGAAACGGAATTTTGAAACAGAATTCAGAATCGGTATTCAGAAACGGAGTTCAGAATCGTAATTCAGAAATAGAATTCAGGATCGGAATTCAGATACAGAATTCAGAATCAGAATCAGAGTTCCGAGTCAGAATTCAAAATCAGATTTCAGAATCAGAATTTTTCAGAACTGGTAGTCAGAATTCTTATTCTGAGTGCAGAATCGGAATCAGAATTGGAAAATAAGTCAGGATCGGAATCAAAATCAGATTAGAACTTAAAATCATAACTTAAGAAACAGAACAAGTATTTTTAAATTTCCGAATCAGAAGTATCCAGATACAGAAAACACGGAATTCAAATTAGGAAAAAATATTATTGAATTGAACGAAAAATTTCAAAATTCTGTTGAAGTTTTTCTGATCGATCTATCTATCCTCAAACTGATTGGTACTTAACCCTTTTACCAATGATTATTCAATGTAATTTGTTAAAACTCAAACTTTCAAAAATAAAATTTTCAAATGAAAATGCCAAGCGTTTTGAGAAAAAAAATTATTGAAATTTTGTGATCAAAACAGATTAACTTAATTAAAAAAATATTTTCGATTGACGAAAATGTCTCTTCAATAAGGAAAGTGTTTCTTATATTTTGTTCATCCGTGTAATTGAAGCGTCCATTCTCTAACGCAAACGTTACCCAAGTTTCAAACGAGACTTCTGGGTAGGTAGGTGTATTGGGAAGCGTTAGCAGTTTCCATGCGTTTGCTCTCACACCCAGCTTTTAGTTACTCACTCAATCTTCAAATCTCTCTCTCCTCAAGCATGCAAATTCGAGCCTACTAGGTGGGCGAACAACGAACGGTTGAAAAATTCGACTATGCAACGCGACATCCACCACGTGCTTCCTAACACTTGTTTCGTTAGAATATGATAGGTATGGTGCAATTGCAAAAAGAGAAACTCGAAAGCCGAAACGAATCTTTGTGCTCAGATTGTGAATGTACAGTTCATATGCTTTAGTGTGTTGGCCGCGCACAACGCGTACTGATAATATTAGAGTTAACCTGAATTTTCTTAAAATGATTTTAGTTTATTGTTTTACTGATCTCGCACAAAAGCTAAATAAATTGAGAATATTTATATGCATTTTAGAACCGTTGTTAACTGTAATGCACTTCTTAATGGGTCGCGGATCAACTGTATACCGCGGTGCAATTTATCTCCGATTCTTCCATCGAAAGCTTCTAGGCTATGTACTTCTATTGAACCTGTAGAAAATTCTTCGTCCCAACGGAGAGGAAGAAAAAAACCACCCTTCAGAGAAGTTTTTAGATAGGCGCCATCCTTAAATCATTTTTATGTCGAGCCTCGAGAAAACCTTGGAAAAAAAACCGTAAAAAATATATGAAAAAACAGGCTTCGGCAATAAAAAAAATGAACGACAGATGAAAACAAACATTAAACCAGAAAATCTGTGCAGTTAGCTTGTAAGCATCACCTTTATGTACTATACTAGAGATAACTGAGATTAAAAGAAACACAACAGTTTTAGGTACTCTGAATTAGCACGGTAAGGATTCGTTAATTTTGCTCGCCGATAGGAAATCACTCTTAATTGAATCAAAGAAGAAAAACACACAAAACAAAAAAAAGAGGGTTTCCCTTTTATCAAAAATCCACCTGTAAATATATATGATAAGTTTTAGAGCAGAGCAAAATGCTACTTGTGAAATATTTTAAACGAAGAACAGATAGATGAGGATGAGCAAACATTCCTCGCAGCAGCAGATTCACTTAGAAGCAGAACATTTGAACATTCAAACCATCTCAACTTCGACGTCAGCCAGGTGCAAAGGAAGAAAAAGTTTTCCGAATACGAGAGAGAAAAGCACGGTCAATGAAGAATAAAAAAGCGCGAAACTTTGGCATGTTTAATCATGCAGCAACGATAAAAGAAAATATCATTAAAAATATTCTTTCGACGCTCCAACCCTCCATAAGGCTGAGTGAAATTTTCCCCTAAGCAAGCAAAAGTGAGACTTTGCCTTATACCTACTCTTGGCTGGCACTATCAATTTCGCTAAGTTGTTCTCACAGGCTGTGCTTTTCCTCGCTCGGCATCCGGAAGTATTAATGGTTTTATCTACTAGTTTTACTAACAAGATAGGTACAGTGTACTTGGCCAGGCCAGAAGGAAACTTTCCACCAGATTAAAAGTAACAGGCATTCGGACACAAACAGAAACACACATTTATCCATAAAACTGTACGGGGAAATCTGTTGAAAGTTTAAACAAAAACTCTAGATACAAGATGAAACTCTGTAAGCGAGGGAGTGTGAAAAAAGAACTATGCGAAATAAAAAGATCAACTTTTTTAATGTAAATAATAAAGAAAATGAAAAGTAACTTGCTTTAATTGCGTTCTATTATGTCATCTGTTCTGGAACATATCACATCCCAATCGTATCTCTCGGTTTAATCAACTCTTTACTTCGACAACAATTATTTGAGCCATTTCTTTTCACAATCTTTCTTGTTTTAATCGTTACATTGCTGGCTGGATACTTCGTCCGAGAAATCTGTAAAAGTTTTTCAAGGAAATGATGGTGGGATGCTGAGACTGTAAGGTATCAGTACACACAACAAGAATTCTAATTAAGTGATATTTATGAGAGAACTAAAGAAAGTTTCTGAAAATGTGTGATTTAGAAGTTATGGATCCAGTGCCTATGACTGAATCTACGTAAGTCATAAGCGCCTGTTAATAGGCTACACATTAGGGTGGCCAAAATCACGTTGTCTGAGTTTCTGGGGGCTCAACCTTCAAATGATAGCTTTGGGTGTAAAGAACAAACTTTTATTACTGCCTTCAGAAAAATTATGTTTAGAGGTCACACTGATTCGATTTTTGGAAAAAGGCCATTTTTATGACAATTTTTTTCTAATAAAATTCTCTGATCTTGAAATCATGTGTCTCTTATAATTTTTCATTTTTCTTTTTAATGTAAGTTTTAAACTAAAAAATTGTTGAGACCAGGCGCGGTTCTAGAGCTTGCTTTTGGTGGAGGTGATTTTAAAATTTTCAAAAATTGACCAATAAAAAAAAAATTTATTTTAAAAAAGTGATTGACAAGGAGAGAGGATGCTACACACTATCCCTTTTCCTCCAATTTGATTTTATTGAACTTAATTCGAGATATTTTGATAAAATTTGAAATTGGAGAAGAAATTTAAATCTTTTTTAACCCATTATCTATTTCATCTTTTCTCGATATTCTTTGATACAACTTAAATCTGCGAATCTGTAATTTGTAAACGAGACCAGGAAGTTGAAAAATGAACCTATGAGCTCATTGAGGATCTCTTGTTATAAATATCATTTTACAAATGAAAACAATTCACTTGTCGTTGAATAGAAAAACAAAATCTAAGAAACTTTTCAATTATTTATTTTTCATAAGCTTCTCCATATCAGCGAAAGGTAATCACAACGAAATGTATAAAGATTCTTATTTTGCAACTATGCGTTCGAAAAATAAATATTTGAGCTAAATTTTTTATTATAATAGCTAAAAACTTAAAACTGATTTTAAACACTGAAATTTATTTATTTTTCTGTTTTATATTTCAGGATAATGATTCGAAAAACACGTGTTGTTTTCAATCAATTCTGAAATTGATTTCTTATTGTGAATGTTCGTTTAACATTTTTTTTTATAAATCTAAAATGAATTCTGAAATAAAATAAAGAAATATCTTGAGTTTAAAACTTTATTTAATCTAAAACGAATGAAATTAAAATTTAATTATTTCATGACTAAATTGCAACAAAGAGGATTTGAATAAAATGAAAAATGGTTTTTTATACTTTAAAAAGCACTATAACTATATTCACAATTTTATTCGATTCGATTTAGGAATGAAATGATGAAACGATGGAAAAATTAAATAAAGGACCCATTTCTGTTATGTAGGTTCATTTTTTCATATAGTTGCAATTCACTAAAAATTGCTAAATTTTAAAGTTGTACCAGCAAAAGCACCAAAACTTGATACGATGTACAAAATCTGTCGGAATTTTCGAACTAATTTTCGTGTTGAGTTCAAAATCTGTGTTATGATACTGAAATCAAAATTCATTTTTTCTTTCAAATTCATATACTCGTTTTTGTTCTGAAATCGTTTGAAATCAAAGGTTAGTTACAATATTGGGATTTTGATATTGGATTAATCATTTTCCTTTGATCTTAAATATATTTTAAACTACAAAAAAACTAATAGGCAACTTCCAATAAAAATTCGCAACAATGATAATTTTTTTTAATTGATTGATTTGATTGGCTCAAAATAAACGTAGGTAAAGTACACCAGAGCAATTGTCGGCAAGTGCAAACAATCCTCATCAAAAATGTATCAATCAATCAAAGAGTACCATTTTTTGGGCATTTAGTCGGCATTTTTGTTGCCTTTCTATGTTATGCATGTCCGTTTTCAATTTGTTATTTTATGGAAAAAAAAATTAAAATGAATTTTATTAACTCTCTAGCATCCGCTTTTGGACGGAGTTGACTACAATCGGCATTAAACCCAAACCTATCGTTATTTTTACTCACTTTTTGCGCAGAATGATTCAAAATATGTTAATCCAAAAATTCATACAAACGGCAACTGTTTGACAAGCAGTTATCGAAAGCTACTTCTAAGAAAACCTTAACATGAGAAAACTGGAAATGGACCTCGAAAATAAGAGTGCCGTAAGTGTCAAAATTTCTATCACTTTTTCCCAACACCAGTGAACTTGCTCTAATATGCATGGGAGAGTGGGGAATCATGGGCCACTTTTTTTCGTTGTTCTATAACTTCTTTATTATAAAAGATAAAATGAAAATGAAAAATGGTATGGTTTTCTACATTTTCAAGGTATCATAAGGTATTTTTTATATTTTTTAATAAGTTATTTTCCCCAAATTCTGACTGTTTAAACAAAAGCAATATTTTTTGGATTTTGAAAAATGGTGGGGAATCGTGGGCCACCAAATCCAAATTGACCATATAACATGTAAAGTTTATGAGTTGACCCAAAACTATGATTTCCTAATTCATTTCGTTATTTAAAAGCAATTTCAGATGATGAAATAAAAAAGAGAGCTGTGTTTGATCGCATAAATTCCAAAACATGGCTCGCGAACGTTTTGGCAATATTTCTTATATAGGACGGGCAAAATATTTTTCATAACTCTTTACTTGGCAAAAGAAAACTTTGCAGCTAGGTAAAACGTATTTTAAGTTCTAAATGTGTATAAAAACATAAAAATATATCTTGAATCACATGTGTGGCCCACGATTCCCCACAAGCTATGATTTGCAAATTGGTTGCGTTTGTGTGACTTATTGATGTTTCATCAAAAATTCCTTTTCCACGTGAAAGTTCATGACAAAACTAAGATCATAAGCGTATGAGCATATTTTTGTTATGCACTTTAGGTTCCCCATCGATTAAATTAGCGGGTGTTTTTTTAATTATGTAAGTAAATTTTTCTGACTTTTTTTTAGCTTGATAAATAAAAGAAGCATATGATGCGTATTTCAGTCAACAACATATAGGAATACATGCTCACGCAAATTGACGACGATGACAGTTGGTTTGAGATTTTTATCTCAACACACATCTGAGATATTAAAAGTGGCCCACGATACTTCACTCTCCCCTACTAATTTTGAGCACGTCTGGTACCTAGCAAGGGGGGTGATTGAATGACCTTGGTACCTAGTGTAATATCACAACCTGCTATGCATTATTACACCAAAGTAGCCACGGTTGTTTCTGCTGTCATTTATTATTTTTCACGACTCGAAATATTATGGAAGGTTTTCAAAGCTCAGAGATTTTTTTAAAATTTGTAAGTACTATCAATATTCAGCAAAAAAGTTAGCAAATCAATCAATATATAACTTATTTAGTTTTTGTTTTCATTTGTAGGAATTCCATCATCCGGATCTCAAAATATGGCTGAAGAAAATATGTTTTTCACTCCATTTTTCCGGTTACGCTTAGATTGATCAGGATGATCAGGACAATGTGGACCTTCACCTCAATATATGGGGCAACCTGAATGTCTCTTCCAATAATATTGGATGTATTCCCGAGCAGACTTTTTTGGCAAAATTATAGCAAATTTTGCTATCACGCCCTGAGAGCCAAATATGCTCTCATTTTGCTTGACATAAGGTGGTACACAGCAAAAATGAGAGCACAAATTTCCATACTTGGTTAGCAAAGTGATACCAAATTTTGCTAAAACTGAGAGCCTAACTACACCTCGTTTTTTGAGAGCTTAAAGAGCACAATGATGTCAATATAAGGCATAACATATTTTTCAATGAAAGCAAAATTTAACATCATCATGCTCTCAAATATTTGAAAAAAAAATTAGGTGTAATTAAATCTTCGTTTAAGCATTATTTGGCATAGCATAACGTATTTCACCATGCACGAAAATTTTGCTTTCATTTTTGCTGTGTACCACTTCATGTCCAGCTAAATGAGAGAAAATTTCACCCTCAAGGCGTGATAGCAAATTTGGCTGGAATTTTGAATAAATTGTTCGAATAAATTTTAAACCTATTATTTTATAAAAATTTACAAGGATTTGCAATTCACATTTGATCGGGATCCATATTATTTAATATTAATTGCATACCTGAAGGCAATTTTCACTATGAACAGTAATGCAACTACCATGTTCAAATTTGGGTAGTGAAAATCGCCTTTACTTATGCAGTCAAAAGTGGTAGCGATATTCATAGTACATGACCATGTTCATATGACATGAAAATTTGCGCCTTTGTTTATACAACGAATCACGTCACCTGCACTTCCAGAACTGTTTACTGCAAAAATGTTTTTTCATCAAACTTTTTAGTGTAGCTAGAGCAACTATCTCACTTCATCTGACGAGATTTGACGTTTCTTGAATGTTTAAGACTTGAGATACAGCACTTCTATAAATATATTTTTTTGTTGAATCTCGTTAGATAATAGTGAGTAAGCTACTCTAACTTTAAGTTTGAGGAAAAAAAATTATTGCAGATTTGCATGAATGCACCTGGGATACGATCAATTTTTTGACTAACTATATGTTCCTACTGAAGGACAAATTTCAAATGCTTTTGGTTAAGTAACACACAAATTAAGAACGTGTTTTTTATCTACAATCATTTTTGTTTAAACAAAAGTGCAAATTTTTCTATAATATAAACACAATGTTGTTGGCCATGTATTATGAATATCGGCACCACTCATGATTGCATAAGTGAAGGCGATTGTTATCGCTAAAAGTTTTGTACGGTTTGTATTAAATTAAATTACAAATGCCAAAATACAACATAATAGTGTGTAAAATTCACTCAAAATAGTTTTATGCTTGATGAGAACATTGTTAATTCTTTTAGGGATAGGGATGAATCATTCCAGAGGATGAAAATCCCGTTCAAAATCCAATATTCTTTTTTCTAAACTTTCTGAAAAAACATCGAATGGCCCTAAAAACAATGCAATGAAAATTTTACCAGCTTTCGAAGTTTTTCTATATTTTATATCCAGTACAGAATATACCAGGATAAATTGACTTTTAGCCTGCTAAATATGATTAAATATAAATAGGTATAAGACTTACCGCAAGTCCATAGTGATTCGCCTAGGCATAATACCCTTGAGGATTATTTCCAATTTAATCTTCGCCAGCCGGAATGCTTCAGGATGGCACAGTAGACGACCTTCTAGATGCAGGGTAGTGGGCACTTCTGTTTGTTAGGCGTCGTACACAAATTACGTTACGCATGTAGGGGGGGAGGGGGGTTGAGTCTGCGTTACTTGCTGTTACATAGGGGGGAGGGGGGGTACTTGGTTCAGTTACGTAACAAATGAATAGAAAAAACGTTAAGAAAAGAATTGTAATTTTTTTTCGAGCAAATCTACTCACCCCTTGTTCGAAAGCGTCAATGGTGGTTAAGTAGGTGCGTTCAGGGAAACACTGTCCATCAGCAGCTTTTTCTAATGGAATGGATTTCAACAGGGTGTGTGAATTACCAGAGTTCGATGAGATCATGCGTTATCAAGGAGAGATCAAGCCCATTGTTATTATTACCGTTGACGAGATGAGAACCCCCGTTACTTTATGTACTTTTACTTTTCATTTCAAAATTGAATATGGGGGGGATGTTTAACGTAACGTAACCATAGAAGGGGGGTCCTATCAAACGTTACTTATTGTTACATAGAGGGGGAGGGGGTCTGAATTCTAGATTTTTTGCGTTACGTAATTTGTGTACGACGCCTTAGAGTTACGACGGCCACGCTCCAGTTAAGGGAGAATGAGTCTTTTGCCGATGAAAACGAAGTTTCTGGAAGGCATTCTACTTTCGTACCTTCACATAAATGATGATGACGCTCTTTGGAAGGAATTAACTTCAAAGGCACGGTTGAAGTACAGATCCCGCAGCTGTGGGGTCGTGTCTTAGATCTTGTCCAGCTCCACGAAGGGCCCCATCGTAGTCGATTTCTCCCGATAATCATGTTCATCTGACATTCCCGGAAAAAGACCGCCAGCTGCAGCAATTTGACAAAAAAAAACTCATTATCGCTGCTTCACTTTCAAAACAAAATTAGCTGAAAGTTCCCGTCACCATCGGATATTGAGCCTGTTCCCGTACTTACCGTCATTCCAGTCGTCCGAAATCGATTGAAAGGGTTTTACCGTATCCAGGCTGCTGCCTTTGCAAACAATGAACATTTGAAAAATAAAGTTTGTTTACATCTTACGTTCTTTTTTTACACGCTCATGATTTCATACTCAAAATTTGGAATCAAAAATCAAGTTAATTTTTTTCTGAGTATAACAGAGTTCGACATAAAGGTCGCTGTACACCTCAGGTGAAAATGAAAATGAAAAATCTTATTTTATCAAAAACTCAAAAAAGTGACACATATTGGCTTTGTAACATGGTGGAATCGTTGGGGAATAGTTAAAAGATGAATTTTGAACTGGCCTCGGTGTTCAAAACCTCTTTAAATTGTTTTATTTTCGATTCTCCTGATTTTCACCGTGGAAATTTCTTCATGTTGGGTGAATCGAAATAAAACTTTTTTAAGAAGTTTTAAACTCTGAGACCGGTTCATAATTCAGCTTTTAACTATTCCCCAACGATTCCACCATGTTACAAAGCCAATATGTGTCACTTTTTTGAGTTTTTGATAAAATAAGATTTTTCATTTTCACCTGAGGTGTACCGCGACCTTAAGAACTAGAAATTGAGCTGATAGTAGGGTAACGGACTTATTTTGGACCAGAGGACTTATTCTGGACCACCTTATCTAGCTCTTTTATGAAGCAACTAAACATGATTTTTTTTAGCAGATTGACTATAGCCCGGGCACTTAATAGTAACGGAGCTCGTTTATTTTTTGTAATTTTAGTTCTGGAAATGAAAACTAAAATAAGTTTGCGAGTTCATTGCAGAAAGCACGTTTAGAACTGCCCAAGCAACCAAAAGTCGCGTTTTTACTTAAAGATGGAACTCCGAAGTTCACATTTGGCTGAAAAAATGTTTTACGGGAACTTCAGGTGACTCTTGTCGCGTAAAAGTTACTCAGGAACTTCCATCGCCCTTTGAAAGGTTAAACTATCGATAACGGAACTTCTAAGCGCTTTTCATGGAACTTCTTTCAAGAAGGTCGATAATGTTCGCGTAACATTCCAAAACGCACCTTTAAGATACTTGAAGGTGTTTTAAAGAACCTATATGGGAAATCTAAGCAACATGTCAAAAATGTTTTTCAAGAAGGTCGATAACGTTCGCGTAACATTCTAAAGCGCACCATTAAGATACTTGAAGGTGTTTTAAAGAATCTATATGGGAATTCTAAGCGACATGTCAAAAATGTTTTTCAAGAAGGTCGATAACGTTCGCGTAACATTCTAAAGCGCACCATTAAGATACTTGAAGGTGTTTTAAAGAACCTATATGGGAATTCTAAGCGACATGTCAAAAATGTCTGTCAATTTCTTGTCATGGTATTTGTTTTGTTTATATCTGTACTGATATTTACAAATGGAATTCAAGATTTTTTCGAATTTTTCTTATAAATGTTAAATAAGATATTCGAATAAATTTTTGATGATGCGAATTTTTGTTATGATTCATATTGTGTACTGAAAGTCCTTTGAACGAAATAAGGTACCTTCTATTGACCAACCCACTCAATCATCTCAAATGACATTAAGTTTAAATACTAATCATTACAGTGGCAATTAATTATTGCTGGATTGGTCGAGAGGCTGGTGAGTTTCATTGCAACCTAGAGAGCAGCGGTTCAATTCTCTAGACCATAGGTCGGCAACCTGCGGCTCGCGAGCCGCATGCGGCTCTTTTGATGTGAGGCTGTGGCTCTTTAGCTCCCTGCGCTAAATATATTTATTTTTGAATAAAATATTTAGAAAATCGTGCTAAAGCGATAATTGCGTCTTGTGATCTGGCACACAAATTTACATAGGTCCAGAAGAGAATTTCAAAATTGCATCCACTGTACGAACAAGCTGTACGAACAAGGGACCGAATGGCAAAATTTTTTGAAGCCTAATTCTACAATTTTTTGCTTTTCACTGCATATGCATAGATATCAAGATTAAATTTATCATAAACCGTAATTGCAAAGAATAACTTTTTTTTAACAGCAAAAACTTGAATCAATTTAGGTATTTATTTTTAAAACGTGTGTATGTTTTTTTAGTGAATCAAACAAAATAGTTCAGCTGGATAGGAAAAATCAAAGTTTCAGCATCTGTTTTGTTACCAAACAACGTAACCCTCATCAAATTTTATATTTTAAGCACTCTTAAATTGCCTTCTACGAAATTTGATCAGATGGAGTTTGCAAAATCGTATTAGAATTAATCAACCATTTCGCCAAAATATTTTCAACTTTGACACATAACAACATAAAAATTTCGGAAAATATCAATCTTATCTTATTTATTTGTATTGAAAATGATAATTTTAATGTATCTGGATACAGATACCTCATTAGCATTCAAGATTGGCCGGTTTTTATCGGTCTTGCACAGATCTTCAAAGAAAAAAAAAAGCCAGGTCCGGTCCAGTTGCCCGAATATCGAGGTTAATGGCTCGGTTTTTTTCCAGGATTATTCACAATTTTTACCAAACTCCAAATTTTAAACCTGTTCAAGCGCTAAAAAATCGCATACAGTCTTCGAAATTGTTAGATAATTGTTAGATTTGATTGCCGAAATCATTTTTGTGTGTTTTTTTTTGCAACTTTTCTCGTGCCTTTGATGCAAAATACCTAGATTTTGTCTGGATTTACCCGGTTTTGAGTTTGAAATTTAGAAATCCAAGGCCTGGATTTTCCCGGCCTGGATACGTACAGTGGAAAGTTTATTCAATAAATAACGTTTTAGCAAGTGAAAAGATGCATAAAACTCAAATACAAAATTCCAAAACTAAGAATTGAGATTTACAAATAAGAGCTAGACAGCTTTTTTAACTCGAATCAGAGTTGACAATGAATAAGAATTTCATTTCTTAAAATATATTTATAAACTCAATCACAGGTTAAATACTTGTAATCGATAACTTAATGTACCAGTTTTTTTTAATAAATAAAATGTATGTGTTTAAAAAAAGTAAACCTCTGATCCTTTCAACACATTTAAAATTTCAAGGGTGATGCCTGCAGATAAATTTACTGAAAGCACACAAATTTTGAGCGATGTTTCAGTAACGATATTATTTTTTTCGTTATGGATTAAGGACTACCCGTTGATTTATTGTTATTCGTTTTAGTTTCGAAAATTATAAACTAACTAATCTTGCCAGTAAAATTGAACTGTTTCTTTATTATTAGTCACGAACTTAAATGAAGGGTTCAAGTCATATTATTAAAGATTTATACTGGTGGAACTACTGCTTTTTTCTACACTCAGAAAAATACTATTATGTATGCCATAAGATTCTCTTATGAAGTGGCGCCATAAGAAAAATTAATGAAATTCATAAGATTGTCTTATGACGCGAATGAATTCTGAAGATGAAATGGTTGTTGCTTTTCATAAAAGATTCTTATGGAAATAGTAAATCACTTTCTAATAAGAAAAATTCTAGATATTTCATGCTGAAACAATCACTTTATTGTTTGCCAAATTTGTTTAAAATTAAATCCTTAATGGTCACCATCAGCAGCTCATCAACAGACGGCTCCATCAAAGTTTTTTTGCCGCATCTAAATCTTTGACCTTTCGTTTTTTGCCGATCAGCTTGCTGAAAAGTAAACAAATAATGTATTTTAGTTTACTAATATATTAGACGTTTACACAAAAAACATCAAATCGAACTTACCATTCGGGAGATAGCAATAACATTTAACATTGAAGGGAAATTATAATAACTATGAACTGGCGATTGCTTCGTACAGTTAGATTTAATTTAATTTTAATTGTTTTTTTATTCAGTGACGATAACCTTTTTGTAAAATTACATTGTATCAGGTCAAGGAGATTTCAGTGGGAAAGCAAATAGAACAATGGAATGAAAAAAAGATGATGAAAAAAACTGATGCTATGAATGAATGTGTTCATTATTTTTTCACAATGCCGTTTCTTCTATTTTTCATAAGAACATCGTATGAAAATTGAAAGAATTTCATAAGACTCTTATGAAACATTATTTTACACTCTAAAAAGCGGTTCATAAGATGCATCTTATGAAAATTATAATAAGAATTTGCCTGAGTGTAGTAATCTAAGCTTAATAGTGTTTTCGTTTATTGGCAGTGGCAACCTAGTTACCCACGAGTTTTGCCCTAACTGCTGTTATTATGTTCGTTTATTAATTCAGAAGTCCACTAGATTTGCCCGAGATTTGAACCTCAAGCAGGCGGTTGCACCCCGTAAAAGTTGTCAGTTTTGGGGGTAAACATAAGAGTGATTATAGCAACCATATATTTGCATCGTCCCGGGTAACGATTCTGTTTGTTTATTCAGAAAAAGTTTTGCCCCGCGCTAGTGGAGAAAAACGAAAACGGCATTAGTAAGCCCTGATGAATAATCTACATTGTGGATTCTACAATGTAGATTACTCATCAAGGCTATTAAATTTCATTCATAATTCGATTGGACACACAATGCTGAAGATATCACATGTGACATAAAATGGGATTATTGAATTTTCAAGATGCATAAAATTGTGAACACTCATTCACTTGATGTAATGAATTTCGAAAATTTTTAGTTTGGAATGACATATGTAACCAGTTTTCAGGAGCAAGATTTAAATTTTTGGCTACATTAATTTCAGTTGAATTTATTCTCACTCTTCTGGATTTAGAAAACATAAACTAATTCTAGGGAATTGTCATGAGAAAGCTTGAAAACTTTATGAAAATTTATTCCCTTCGCTTTGTTATTTGTTATGGTAAGCTTTTCTTTGCCGAAGAATTTATAAATTATGTTAATATGTATGTTAAACTCTTTCACTTTAACATCATGCAAAGTGTTCATTTAAGCTTGATATGGATTTTACATTTTCTCCACCCGATATTTGCTATCGGTGATATAAAATCACACCATGTTAAAAGAATTAACGATCCATAAAAGAATCCATGATAATCAGATACAGATTAAAAAAATATCCAAGAGTAAGAATAAACTTTTATGATTCTAAAGGAATGATTTTAAAGGAAAACTTAGGTACACTGATCATTAATATATATATATATTTTTTTTTTAAACCAATAAATCTTCAATGTGGCTCTTTCAAACTCTGAAATTTTGAAAATTTTAAATTTTTGGCTCTTCTGACTCAAAAGGTTGCCGACCACTGCTCTAGACGTGTAAGCAGCTTTTGTAATCAAAACAATATAATTAAAATCAATGAGATAGACCATGATAGACCGGCAACCTAGCAATCTGCCATGTGGTTGTCAGAGCAATCTGTCAATCGGATTTTTTTTTTCGGCGCGTAGAAGTTTCTTGACATTCTCTTAGAAGCTGAATAGCGTTCTCTACAGCCACCTAAACGAACTTGAAAGTAACTTTAAGAACTTAAATTTTGGGCTGATTAGCATTCTCTTCAGACACAAACGAGAGCTGATTAAGCTTCTATGGAACCTTTTTAAGGGAATTCTGGTTGCTTGGGTGGAATGTGTAGGGATCAGGACAGAGTAAGAAATATAAAAGAAATTGAGCCCATAGTCGAAGTAGGTTGAAACAGTTAGAATATGCCTTAATAGAAATAAGCGTGAGCGTTACGCGTCGTTTGACGAAATGAGATTGAGAAAGCGTAGCTTAAGCGTGTTTGTGATTACTGTCGATACTGAGAATACGGTCGTATGTATGTATAGTGAAAGCGGTTGAAAGAGCTAAACTGTTACACGCGTTGAGATTGTGTTGGTGAACTAATTGCATGCGGGTCTCGTGTCATGCATGATGCTCAGCAGAAAACGGCAGTTAAGAAAACAGATTCGACAAGTACGGACGCGAATTTCTCGGCTCCGAAAAGCCGAATTGAAAACGTGGCGTGCGATGAGGAACATCCCGGCCCGGTCACTACACATAGGAGCCGAGGAGTCTAGATTTTTGTTTGAGTCGATTAGAGGTCATTTTTGTTTTTCTAAAACCATGGATCTAAAAAACTGTGTTAAGGTTCAAAACTCATCTATGATTTCTTGCCGAATTTCTAAGTAACGTTTACATAAGAAAATATTCACTTTTTGGTTTGTATGAAAAAATTTGAATATTTTGTTCGGAAAAGTCAACATCATTTTTGTTTCTTCCTTGAAACGAAGCCATCTAGCCATTTGTGTACCAATATATGATTTCGTTATAGGAAATTTTCCGCTGAACAACTTTGTCCAAGAACGGAACTTAGAATTTTATAAGGTAAAGAGTTACTGGGAGTTGGATAGGGTCATGTTTTTTGACATTGAAAAACATTCACTTCAACTGACAACATTGGAACCATGGTTCCACAGAAGAAACAAATATGATATTGATTTTTCCGAACACAAATCAACTTTCCCATACAAACCTAAAAGTTAAAATTTACTCATGTAAACGTCACTTAAAAATTCGGCAAAAAAATCATGAATGAGTTTGGACCAAAACGAAGCTGTTTAGAGCCCAGGGTTTGAGAATTTCAAAAATGACCTCGAATCGACTCAGTCTAGTGGGACAGTCGATTTGCGATGTCAGGAGATCGGCGACGAATGCGGCACGTGTTGCATGTCTGCGGGCTTGAAGGATATCAATGTCTATTCGCTTCGGTCCAGCTGCACTGCTGCCAACTGTGAAATTTACGAACAGAGTGAGCTCAAGTGTAAACAAAGTGAGCATATTTATGAGGTTTTTCAAACAGTTATTTCATTAGTTAAAATAGGTTTTTTTGGTCCGTTTCTTCTACAAGTTTGTTGTTTAATGTAAGTAGATTCAAATTTCGTAAAGTTTGTAAAAATTTATAAAACGATCTAATGACAGATGATCAAAATAAAATGCATGTTTCATTCATTACTTTATGGAACTCCACAAAAAACATTATTTTATGATGAATTTTTGCTTGAACCCTCCCCGTTTTTTTTCACTAGAAGTTAAAAGAGATATAACTAGTTGCAAAATGATTTTTGGTAGAATTTTAAAATTTGAAAATACCGATTTTTTTCACATAAAAAATCACTGATTTCATTGACCAAAATAAGCATTTTAGAACAAAACTAATTCTCTAGCGGAACCGGTTCTGGAATGTAAATAAAGGTCAAATGACCTAGGTGTGTTTTAATTTATTTACTTTAAAAGTTTTGAATGCTTAGTCAGCCAAAAATTGCAAATAAAGTGTGTTTAAGCTCAAAGATGCATGCAGTTCGAGTAAGCGAATTATGACTATATGCGAATGGAAGGCTGTCTATTGACTAAGTTCATTCGGTTACAATTTGATTATTTAAATATTGTAAAAATGATCATTTTTCCGAACACTTAATAGTTTAGAAAAAATTAAAATAGTTATTAGGAATGAAGGGAAAAAGAGTTCAGCGATTAAACATACAATTATTTAAGAACGATACTTCATCACATGATTCACACCTGGTTAATAAAACCTCACAATATGTTTTTCAAACAATTTAAAAAAAAAATCAAACTATCGGTTTAGTGTTAAATTGCTTTTAAAATGAAATTCTTTTTTAATTTGACATCGAGTATAAATAACTAACATGTCTAAGATTTGTTGATATAATGGTTTTTAAATTATTTAATAATTTAGACATGAAAAGTACATTTTTTGAGTAAAGTAAAGTTTAATATTAAAGGAATAAAAAGTTTTGCATAATGAATACTGATTTTCGTATTGATTCACTTACCTTTGTGCATATTTTCAACTGAATCAATCCAAAAATAACAAAGAAAACCAAAAAAAAAAGTCAACTTTCAAGCCGATTTACCATACCATGACGACCTTACACAACCAAACCTCGCTAATATGTGATTATTCAAACATTTTTTATGAATATAAAGTTGAAAAAAATTGAAAAATGATAATTTTTCATTGATAAAATCACTATTTAAAAAAGCTTGTTTTTTAATACCATTTGAAAGCACTGACTTCAATCACATAATACTCACATTGAGAATACATTTAAAATAAAAAAAAGAGCATAAATAGAATCTTGAATAGTTTCCCGAACTTTCCCTTTCACCAGTTTTTGTGAAAATTCGGCAGGTGTTTCAAATTTTCACTTTAAAAAGTGTTGTTTCCATGCAGCATTTGTTTACATTTTCCTTCACTCTGTTCAGCTGTCAAAATCCAGTGCGCCCGACCCCCATAAGGTACTCGTTTTAAGTAGCTTGGAAAGCGAAAGGATCTTGCCAGTTCACGTGTATCGGGACGTATCGCAAGAAGCGCCGCTGGATATCCTCGAGCCATTCGACACCGTTCTGGTAGTAGGGACCAGGGGCAGCAGGCAGCTGATGCGTATTCAAGGATGGAACGAACAATGCTGAAAAAGGCTTTTTACTTTCATAGGCTTCATGATGCTGGTCAATTAAGTACCATCAAGACGCCATTCACCGCCCAGTTAAGCGGTTTTTCAACTTCAAACATGTGTAATAAAAAAACGACGGCAGATTTTTATTCGCTTTATTTTCCAATACATCCCAAAACTGCTCTACTTTAAATAAAAAAATTTAGTGGAATGCGAAAAATGTACGCTTTTCAAAATATTTAACTAAACTTTGGGGTGTTCAACTGGCCCTATTACCGCCCACTCGACTTTTCCGGGTATCGATAATGTTTTCTCAAGGAAAAACTATCATAACAACACGGAAACTGTTCTTTTTAGTATTTTCCATACAACGAGCTGTCAAAACCATATTTTGGCTCTTTAGAGAATACATTTTGTGATTTTTTTTCCGCAAATTTAGTACAAATTTTAACAAAGTGCGTTGACTGACAAAATGATGATTCCCGGCAAACAACCTCAAGTAATCGGTTACTTTCAGCGATAAAACATCATTTTCTAACATAATCAAACTAAATGCTTCTTACAATTTACACATTTAACACAATACATGCGTTAAAAACAAAGAAATTGTGCGTGACCGGTCATTAGGAACCCACACTTTTTTTATACACCAATTACCGCCCATCACTAAACGCTTCAAAAAACAACAACTATTGAAAAAATCGAAAATTTTTTGATGCAAATCTATTCTACGAAAATAAAACTATCGTTTCAAGTCGATTTTAGGCCAATAGGTACTATCTAGTAAACAAAAACCCTTTTTGCCCTAGGAGTACAGTAATGCCTAGTTCGCTAACAGGCGTCGAATTCAATAATTTGACCGGAAACGAAAAACCAAATATTATATTTCTGGCTATAGTTAGCATAATTAAGTGATGTTTTTTCAGTGAAATGGTCGAACAATGATGCCGACACAGAACACAGGTCTTATATTTGGAGAAAACATCCCAGTTTTTTCAAAATACACACAAAAGGGTGATTTTGGGCGGTAAATGGTGTCTGGGCGGTGAATGGCGTCTTGATGGTAGTTAGTTTGCGGTTTGAATTCCAGGCGCTGATCGAGGATTATGCTAAAATCGTTAATGACTGATGACTGAGAATGATTAATGACTGGTAATGAATGATCGTCTCCAAGGAAGAACTCTGCAATTGAAGGCTACCAGGGCAGACGTTGATGCCAGAATCAATAGCATACAACAGTAAAGAAATTTGGTACTTATAATTGTTCCCGAATAATGGTGGTACCAAAGATAGTAGATATAAAGATACCCAGCTCTTGACATTTTTCATATAAATTCCAACAGACATTCTTTCTACAAACATCAGCACCACCTGCTGACGGAAAAGGTCAACATTTCTCACAAATTGTGTTTAAAGATACGAGCGTGCAGATCATGATGCACTCTGATATGTTTTCAATAAATTTAAAATTATTCAAAATGCACTCTGAAGTAATTTGATTAAATTTTGCAGAAACAAATGCTACTGACTCAGTAAAATTGAGCTAACCGCATTCAGATTCATCGATTGTGAAAAAACTCAAACTTAAACAGTTAAAATAATAATGAAAACATTAACGTTCACAATGTTTTTAATTTGATTATTTATATCAGCAATGAATAAAAAAAAGTGTATAAAGAAAATAATAATTTAAGAATACTTTACAATTTATAATTTAAGAACATAGTGAAAAGTTGAATTTCAAGCCAGTCTCAGTGTTAAAAACTTCTTAAGATTTTATTTTTTGATTCCCTCAATGTGATAACATTCCTACGGTTAACCCTTTCCTTCCCACGAGGTTTTTCACGTTTTAAAAATAGAAATATTGATTTACAACGTAAGTTCTAGAACAAAAGATGCATAATTTAAGCCTACGTTAATGATCCTTTTGATAAATTTGGGTTTTGAGATGGAGCATATGTGCTCCATTGGGAAGATAACAACACATAGGGTGCAAATGAAAAACAGGAAATAATTGCAAAAAAAAACATGGAATTTCATCACTTCATTGATCATAAACTAAAACGATCCTATTTGATAAAAAACTTCTTTGGTATACGCATCCCTCGAAAGCCTATTTATTGAAATATTTGAAATTTTCATTTTTGCCTTGAACAATGGCCGCCATGACACTTTGCGCAAGGAAAAGAAAACATGCCGTTTTTCGAGAAAATCACGAACTTTTACAAGAATTTCGAGACATGTGGCCATTTAAGCAGATGAAATAACTACCCTGAAGCGAATTTTTTTGTTGACGAAATGATTTTCATGTGTATTGATAAGAAGCTTCACAGGAAGAAAAGTACGTTTTGTTCCCAGTGTATCACCAGTGATCCACTTTACTTACTCAAAAATGTACATGTTTTAGTTGAAATCTAAGTAAACCATCAGTTGATTTTGCTTGCATAAGCAACCTTCTGCACGTCAGTATTTTTATTTGAAGGAAATTATAAAAACTTGTAAAGTTATTGAACAATAAATGACAACTTGATTTAATTTCGAAAAAAATCCGACTTTTTTGCAGTTTTTGATCTGCCAAGCGGAACCTAGCGAATCGATTTTCTTCAAATTTCGTGCAATGTTTCTACACTCATATCTACACTCAGAGGAAATCTTATTATAAATTTCATAAGATACATCTTATGAACCACTTTTTTGAGTCCAAACTAATTTTTCATAAGAGTCTTATGAAATTCTTTCAATTTTCATACGATGTTCTTATGAAAAATAGAAGAAACGGCATTGTGAAAAAATGATGAACACATTCATTCATAGCATCAGTTTTTTTTTCATCATCAAACAGTATGAAGCAATCGCCAGTTCATAGTTATTATAGTTTTCCTTCAATTTTAAATGTTATTGTTATCTCCGGAATGGTAAGTTCGATTTGATGTTTTTGGTGTGAACGTTGAATATATTAGTAAACTAAAATACATTATTTGTTTACTTTTCAGCAAGCTGATCGGCAAAAAACGAAAGGTCGAAGAGTGAGATGCGGCAAAAAAAACTTTGATGGAGCCGTCTGTTGATGCGCTGCTGATGGTGACCATGAAGGATTTAATTTTAAACGAATTTGACAAACAATAAAGTGAATGTTTTCAGCATGAAATATCGAGAATTTTTCTTATTAGAAAGTGATTTACTGTTTCCATAAGAATCTCTTATGAAAAGCAACAACCTCTCATTGAAGTAGGCGTTCATCTTCAGAATTCATTCGCATCATAAGACAATCTTATGAATTTCATTAATTTTTCTTATGACGCCACTTCATAAGAGAATCTTATGGCATACATAATAGTATTTTTCTGAGTGTACACATTCGGTGAAAAAATGGTGTTGATCCGAAGCGCCCAGTTCAAATGCGAGCTGTACAAAGTTGTGGATCACCTGTGCTACCATGGGAAGGAAAGGGTTAAATCAGAGGAATCGAAATTAAAACATCTTAGGAGGTTTTAAGACCAGTTCAAAATTCATCTTTCAACTATTTTTAGTTACTGGCTAGAGAAGATTTTTCATTTTCACCTGAGGTGTACCGCTACCTTTATTTACTCTGTTAAATTTGTACATACAACTAAATTTAGCTAAATGGCCTGCAAAAAAAAAGTTAGAAAAAACACAATACTCAAAGTGCTGCATGATAGAAACAGCAGGATCAACTTATAAAACTGTGGCATTTTACTTTATCTGAAGTGTCGTGTTAAATTTTGAAGAATGTTATTTTATTATTAATTTTGCAAATTTTGAGTCTTCTTCAAAGTCAAACAATCATGCTGATATTTTTTTTTTTTTTTGGAAATTTGAATATTGTGCAATCTTTTGCTGTCACAAAAAGCGGTTAGCGAATAGAAAAATTAAAAAAAAACTAATTTCAATAGGTACTGATTTGAAATATAGCACAAATGTCACAATCCACAGATCTAAAGTGTGCAGTCCCATTTTGTGGCTGCGCATAAAATAATCCACACCCTCATTTCTGACACTGGAGATTTTTGAGTGCACAAATTAGTTATTGTTAATGGGACTTTTGATTGCTGTGCTTAATAACTCTCAATTGAGTACATGTGTCCCACCGTGTGATAAAAACTGATTAACATGAGTTTTTTCTGCTAACAGTGTTCACTGTGTTTTAGTTGCATTTCTGCCGTCATATTTGATGGTGGCGCTTATTTTTTGTCTCCCGGTTTTCATAAGAGTTGGGAATCTTTATATAAACTATTTTTGGTGGTACAATGCCAAAGTTTGGGTCTCACTTTTCATATAATATATGATGTTTTAGGCGGAAAGGTGATAGATAAAAAGAAATGTACAGGCGTATTAGCGTGGCAATTGACTTGATTTAGTGGAGGTAGCGACTGATGTGTTGCTTGGAAGATGAGGTCAGTTGTATTTTGAAACGATGGATTAACGAAGATTGCTTCAAAGTTTCTTGAAGTCCGTTGTACACCGTGCGTGCTGCCGAAGAGAATAAAAAGACGTTTTCGACGAAAAATGTGAAAATTATGAACTTTGCCAACAAAAGGTGGAAATTGAAGGAAAATCAGAATGATGAATTATTTTTTTAAAAAGCATAAATTTTAAACTGCCGATGAAAGGTTAGAAAAAAGAAAGAAGAAAAACAGCGAATAAATTGAAGAAAGATTTTTTTTAGGCGGAAATTTTAAAACTCTTCCTATAAAAGATAAAGAAAAGAGAGTAACAGAATGATTTGTGGAAGATTCTCATCATCTCTTTTTATGAGAAAAGAGAAAAGAAAAACAGAATTATTTGAAGTTTTTTTAATTTTGAAAACCAAATATTTGTCGACGAAAGACGTAAGAGTAGAAAATGACTTTCAATTTTCAAAAGCTCTGCCGACGAAGAGAAAAAAAAAGAGAAGCACGTAATCATTTGAAGAAGGCTTTCGGTGAAGTAAAAAAATTGAAAATTCTGCCGATGAAAGTTACAAACAAAAACACAAGAAAACCCCAATGATTAAAAAAAAAAACGAATATTAAAAAAAACAAACTTTCATGCACTCTGACGAAAGGTAAGAGAAAAGAATAAAATTATTTATTGTTGAAAATTGAACATTTTAAACTCTGCCAACAAAAAGTGTTGAAAAAAAGAAAAGATAACCATTATCATTTACTTTAGAAAGGCGAAGTTTCACTTGACCAAAGACATTCAAGACAAACATAGGATGATTTGACGAATTTTTTTTAAATGCGAACATTTTAAAAACATTACCGCTGAAAGTTCGTAAAAAAAGAGAAGCATGATATGAAGGATACTTAAAAAGATAAAGAAAACAAATTTTGGAGCTCTGCCAATAAAAGATAAGAGCGAAATGAAAACAGAATGGTTTGAAGTAAAATAAAAATTACTATTTCGACGTTGCTTTGAGAAAAAGAAAAAAAAAAAAGATTTGAAAACCGTTAAAGATTTTTAGAAAATAAAAAGTTAAATGCGCTGTGGACGAATGGTGAATGAAAGTTAACAATTGAAACAAACGAATTTTAAACTTTCGATAAATTTTAGTATTACGAAAATTTTAAAGCGCTTGAAGTAGATATAGTTTATGTGATATAGTTTATAAACTAAAATAAAATATATTGAAAACTTTTCGATGGACCTTTGAAAAGCTAATAACCTACTGTTCCAAAACACTGACAAAAGAAAAGAAAACAACATACAAATAAAAGTAAATTTTTGTCGAGTTTTGGTGAAAACAATCTTTCTTGGACTTCCTTCTGAAAAAAAAATGAAGATAGAAAAAATAAATAATTTTTTTTGGATGATCTAATGAACAATAAATGACAAACCTTTACTAGAGATTTTAAAGAGGTTTCTTCAAAAATGAAAGAAAATTGAAATGCTTAATAGGCGTAGTTGATTTTATAATAAGTAATAATATTACCTGCGAGTAAGTAAGAACAATTTTAAAGTTCAACTTTGCTGATGGAAAAGTGAATAATATAATGCAAATGCAATGAATTGAACAATTATTATTATTATTTACTGAAGAAAATTCCTGCATTTGAGTTCGAGTATAACGCAAAAACTTAAGTTCGAATAAAACACAATGAACTGATGCTTGTATGGAATTTGAAATTGATTTTTTTTATATAACAATGGAAATTTAAAAAAAAAAAATAGATGATCCTTGTCAAAATGGAGTAACAGTGAAAAATTTTGATTATTTTTTTATCCCACCGTATATGAAAAAGAAAGAGAGAGCATTAAAAAAAAATGAATAAGCTAACAATGTTATGAATATTATTATGTACAAATTAACAAATATTCAAGAAAATCAACCAAAAAATCACAACAGAAAATTACACTTTCGAAATCTTGTGTACACTCGACCTCGAGATAATCAGGATGTAAAACTTGCTAAAAACATTTGTTTGTATTCCGAAGAAGAAGTTACCATATTACCGAAAGAAAAGAGAGATTCTGAAGCCTGAAAGATTAGAGGACATGTTCTTATACCGAGTTTTCCAATAATTTACAAACTGAATAAAACGTGCTTTCGTTTGAAAAAAAAAGTTTAACCTTTTTCGAATTGGTGAATTGGTTCATGACTTCTAGCCGAAAATTGGTAAATACATTAGATTGGGTTCTATAGGAACAGTTAATTACAATTTATAAAAGCATTTTTAATGACACCAAATGAATAAGTTTAAAAAAAAATGGGAATATGCCGGTTTTCGTACATAATCTTTTTAATTTAAAGAGTGGGCAAGGAGGCGGATGTAGGGATCAGGACAGAGTAAGAAATATAAAAGAAATTGAGCCCATAGTCGAAGTAGGTTGAAACAGTTAGAACATGCCTTAATAGAAATAAGCGTGAGCGTTACGCGTCGTTTGACGAAATGAGATTGAGAAAGCGTAGCTTAAGCGTGTTTGTGATTACTGTCGATACTGAGAATACGGTCGTATGTATGTATAGTGAAAGCGGTTGAAAGAGCTAAACTGTTAAGCGGGCCATAGACTACACAAATTGGCCTGTACAAATTCGATGATTCCGCGTCGATTGTTTGATCTATGCTCGCCCACACACTATACAAACATATTTCACGCGAATACAAATGATTGCTGGCGAAAACAGCAACAGCAACAAAAAAACCATCTCCACCCCGGCTGGGAGAATGTTTTGTACAAAATATTTCGATCCCGACCGATTTTACTCCAACCGTTTGGGCGCTCGTTCAAGCAGTGCCATACACTATGCAAATCGTGCTCACAGCGACAAAATTTCATCGAATTTCATCGCATTTGTACAAATGTTGTGTAGTCTGTGGCCCGCTTTACACGCGTTGAGATTGTGTTGGTGAACTAATTGCATGCGGGTCTCGTGTCATGCATGATGCTCAGCAGAAAACGGCAGTTAAGAAAACAGATTCGACAAGTACGGACGCGAATTTCTCGGCTCCGAAAAGCCGAATTGAAAACGTGGCGTGCGATGAGGAACATCCCGGCCCGGTCACTACAGAATGGTATCCAACTAAAACGTCGCAACATTTTATAGTCACTCTGATAGCTACTCAAAGTTAAAAACTTTCGCTGATCTATCATTTTAATCCTTTTATACTTAATTTAGTGTTTGAAAACGGGCGCATGTACTGATAAACAGTTCGTTAAAAATTTAACACTCTGTTTAAAAACTGAGAAAGAATTCTCTTGCTTTTCTGAAGTATTTATTTGATATTACTGGTGTTCATTCACAAAATTTTGAATACTTGCATATTTGTATTTTTGTTCCAAAAATTAAGGATTTGAGGATTTTATGAAAAGAAACTTTTACCTCAATGTTGCCTTGTTTAGCTTTCAAATTAAATTCTACAATTAATTTTTTTGCAGTCTGCTGTTGACATCTAAATTTGGCCTCAACGTGCTATCATATAAAAAATTAAGAAACTTCAATGATGCCTAGATTTGCCTAGATTATGCAATCTTGTTGGTGTCATTTCATTATTGAAATTTAAAAAAATTAAATGACTTACCATATTGCAAATGATACCTAGTACTAGATTTTCCGGTATTCTAATTGAATGTGATTAGCTGCCTGATTTTTATTTCATGGAAAAATATATAAATTAATACTTTTATACCAGATTATTTTACAATTCAGATTATTTATATTTTGAAAAACAAAGGATGCCTCAATGATTCCCAATTTTGCTCTCGGGTTAGCTGTACATAAAATGATGTTGTCTCGGGGATAAAAAAAAAACAATTAGTTTAAAATCTCAAAAAATAATGATGCTGTCTAGACACCTTAATTATGCCTAGTTTTGCTATCAAATACAATTTATATCTAGTTTTGCTTACTGTTTGCTGTTGATACCTAAATGTGGTCTCAGCTTGCTGTCAAATGAGAAAAATTGAAAGTTTAATTATGCCTTATTTTGCTCTCGTACAAAACTGAACAGCGAAAGATACTATCAATTTGCTGTTGACACCTCATTATGGTTTATGTTTGCTATCAATTTGGGCATCAAAGTCTGCTCGGGTTAGAACCGAAAAGCTAAAACTGGTTAAGAAATGGTTTAAAGCAGCTGAAAAAAACTATGGGGATTCGCAAATTAATTATCTAGTGCTAATCGGTTTGGATCGCATCGCCTTCCAGATCTTAACTAAAAAGCTTAATGACCAAAGAGGAAGTTGCTAGTTATGTGTGGCCGATAGTTTTGATGGTTCGCTAATGTAATTAATTTCTCGGATCAATAGATCAATAGAATGTTGACTAATACGAAGAGTCTCGAAATCAATCTTCTATTATTTCATTCCCAAATCAAACTCCTTTCTTATTTTGTGTTGTGAGAGCATATAAGTTTTGTGAAGCAAGCATTTTATTTCTGATGAGATGTGATCGGCTTTCAAAGACAAATCGAACATACTTTTCTTCCTGAAGCATTTTCCCCGAGTCGGGACAAAGAAGTTGACTTATCGCACCCACAGAATAAGTTTCAATAACTTGCTAATCCCTGCGTTAAAAACAATTTCTGCATTAGCTAATAAAAATAGAGCAGACATTTTTCACTGATAATAATTTCGCTTCTCCGTTTTTTATTTTGCTTCCTTGTTGATATGTACTACATTTGAAGAAAGAACCACAATTCTTCAGAAAACTTTGTAACATTTTAATAACAATACCCTCAAACATCAACAGAACACTTCCATCGTTGCTATGCTCTCGTTTGTTTTCTCTGATACATTACATACATTTGGTGTAATTTTTTACATCTTTTACAAGCAATCGAATATACGTGAAAATGATGTAATATTAGAGATGTTTTGCGACTCAAGTTATGTGCACGTTTTTGATGTAATATAGCAACACTTTTTTTGCTGTGTACGAACGAAAATTCGAATCTTCAACTCAAACGTTAAATTCGTATTGCTGTGCGGGTGCGAAACTTGGTGCACAAATTAGGAACTACATCGCAGGCGTCCGTCATCCAAGGGCGCTATAAATCGAGATTCGGGAACGTAAGTAGAAATGGATTGGGCACACGCTGCGAAAAGATGAGAACTAGATTTGCAGAGAGACGCTTGAATGGAATTCAGAAGGACATCGAAGAAGAGGCAGACCCAGAAACTTGTGGCGGCGAAGCCTAGCCGCCGAAATACGAACTGTCGACGAGAATGGGACCAAGTGAAGACGCTAGCTCCGGATCGTCAACAATGGAGGTCTTTTACCACGGCCCTATGCACCGGAGGATCGGCGCAGGAACATTAAGTAAGTAAGTAAGTTAGTAATCAGAGCTTGAAATTTAGAAAAAAAAATCATTGAAAATCATCATTATAATTAGAAATTGAAGAATCGAGGACAAAAATTCCCAACCATAATTTATATTAGAATTGATAATTAAAAATACGATATTTCTAAATCACGATCCAGTAAATACTTCGTAGTAGTAGTATAATAGTAAAGAAGAAAAAGTACCAGAATTTTACAATCCGTTCTACATTCATGGCAATGATTATCAAAAACTTATCTTAAATGTTTGCTTTTATACTAACTATAGTTTAGTAAACTATAGTTGCAAAATAAGAATCATGAAAAACGTATTGTGTATTCGAACGCTGATATGAAGAAACTCAGGAAAAATATGAAGGTAACTTGAAGATTTTTTTTTACATTCTCTTCTCTTAATAACGTGTGTATTATTTTCATTTGTAAAATGAAATTTATAACGAACGATAGAGAGCTCAAAAACTCAGGTATATTAAAATCATATTATTGAGAAAATTGGTCAACATGTTCACTCTTCTTCTCGAATCATATTTTAAAATATATCTGATTTTGTTCAAATAAAAATCAAGAGGAGGAGGAGAAGCAATGTTTTCTCTCCCAAATGAACGTTTATTCACCAGATGTTTACGTTCCATTTTATTGACTGATTTTTGAAAATTTCGAAAATAACCAACAAAAATTTGAATTGAATTCAAATTCTTAAATTGGATTCATCAATCACAAAACTAGATACTTTTATCTCCAATTGGTGAAAAGACTTTTACATTTTCCAACCATAATTTCATCAGCGCTTGGTAGATGATGTGAATCGCACCATAACGATGGCCACAAAACCATGACCACCAGCAATGTCTCCAACTGATGATGCACACGCACTTGTCTCTTCCAATCCAACAAAACCTACCTCGGAACCGAATCTCTAGACGCAGCCAAAACAAACGAAAAGTTAACGTCAACGTGATCGGATCGGAGGGATTTTCCTATTTACAATAGTTCATTTCCACCACGTGCATACACAATTTCTCACTGATGGAAATTGCGCCAACATTACCGACATAGGAACGCTTGAAGCATGCGCTGGAATTAGGAAACTGTGAGAGCGTTCTCTGCTTGTTATGTTCTTACAATCTGTATGTGGCATACTGAAACGAAACACTGCACGTGGAGCAAGTGAAGAGAGTGTGCGATTGCAATGTTTATATTCTCCCTGTGGCGAGTTGTCGATGATTGTCAAAGCATGGAAATAGAGTGTTGTGTGAGCAAGCATAGGTGAAAGGTTCCGTTCCAGATGATGAGTTTTGCATGTTTCTTGCTATTTTTGGTGCAAATGAATGACTCATTGCGTGTCCCCGATTAGGTCCAGTTCGTTAATATGCTGATAACGCCAGGCTGAAGTGTATTGTAGAAAATATGAGGCCGTTTCCAGCGAAGTGCAACATATCGCCTCGAAGAAAGTGAATGTGTTTTCCAGATCGTAAGCTCGTCTGCATGCAGTCAAAGAAATCAAAAGTGTTAAAAATAGTACATCGATGGATACTCAATTCGGGGGACCCGAAACAGCTTAGTACCGCACGACATGGGCGTGTTTCTATGCTTCGGCAGGTTTTGGCTGGCTTAGGCACCATTTTTGGATCAACAAGCAAGCAAAATTGTGTACCCTTTACAAGTGAAGTGTTTCTAGCCTAGTGAGAAGATTCAGAAAACATGGGAAACACCCAGGCCTCAACAAGCAATCCGTCCGGGGATAGTTCGGCCAAAGGTCAGACATCTATTGGGGCCCTGCCAAAGCTTCCCCGACAATCGCTGGTCAAGGGGAGAAGTTTTATGAGATTGGGCCGAAAGAAGCAGTTAGCTTTACTGACACAGGGACATAATGAAACGTCGACCGTGGCCTTGGAAGCAGTCGCCTTGGAATGCAGCAGCCGGTCCGATTTAAACAGTTCAGCTGGCGGCGATGATATCGAGGATGGATTTTCGCATATATTGATCCAAGACAGTGCTACGGCCAGCGCTCAAGGTCAGCAAAAACAACTGTCGAAATCAGCTGATTCTCTGCTATCGGAAGGAGCCATCGCTCAGCGAGAGTTTGAGTTTGTTTTGGCGAGGACGGACGATCTCGGAGCAGCCGGAGATGATGCAAAGCGCGCCAAAATAAACGATTCGTATCGTGCTGGTGAGTTTCAACATCACGTGGGTTTATAAAATGCAAGTTTGAAGTTCAATGTTGTCATTTGTTAATGTTCTACTTTTTGAAATTTGTAACCTTTTTCAAAGTAACTAATCATGAATTAATAATTTAGTAAAATCTGTTTTCAAATAATGTAGACAATTATTTTACAATCTTCAATGCTCGAATGGTTTCATTCAAAATTCAAAAGATATCAAACTTATTGAAAAAAGTCAAAAACTGTTTGCTTCATATTTTCACTTCATTATTTCTCTTGAAATAATCCCGAGCTCGTTTTTAAATTTAAAATCATAAAAAATCATAAAATTTTGATACAGCAGGAAGTACTCACAACTTGTGAGTCACAATCCAAACAAATCCTACTGAGCGTCTCAAATCATCTTGATATTTTAATCAATGAAAGTTTTAATTTAGCTTAGCTTAGCTTGTTTAACTACTCCCATCCACCTTAAACCGTAAAATGCCTAATGCATGGTTGTTGAAACTGTCATATCTCGGATTGGTGCATACAAAAAATATATTTTATGACGCATTATTTAGTTCAAACATCAAATATTAGATTGTGAAATTATAGGAGATAGGTTATTTATATACAACGTTTGTAAATTTTCAATACAAATTCGCACATTTAAAGACCCTGTGAAAGAGAACAACCCCATTTCTCGTACAAAAGTCTAATTTTCATAGATTTACTATTGTCTGAGTTCATTTCGATGCTTAAATAAGCGATTTAACCCATTTTCTTGCTTTGTTGATGTGGCCCACAGTCTTCAAACGTCAGATGCCGAACCGCAGCCTTGATGGGAATAGAATTATGAGAAGAAAAAGAGAAGAAGAGGTTATCAGAACGACAGAACAAAAACCCACATGTTTGTGAAGTTCCTCGACCTTTAGTTGAAGATATTAGGCAAATTAAGTTACGACCTTAGAAGTTTACCGTAGGTGGAACACTGTTAAAGTGAGCAGGATTCCAGTAGATTAGTTTGACGGTTTGTAAAATTCAGGAATCATATGAATTCTTCACTAATTTCATTATACAGGTGTTGCGAAGAGAAGCGATTGCGCGTAATCCGCATGGACTCGACTCCACATTAGCTTAAACTAGTCCTTTATAACCGGAAATGTGAGTCACTGATGTTATTTAGAAAAAAAAGGATCACATTTTAATCAGAATTTTATCACTCAAGCTCTCCTACGTAGACTTTAAGCCGTATCATTATCCCATAGGATATTCTATCGAAGTGATTCTCAAATTACAATTCGTTCGCACGAGATCGCTAGTCGATTCTGGTTCGTTTCCGCTGTTCATGGTCGGGACCTGTAAAAGAAAACAGAACTGTGAGTACTGTTAGGGAATCCTGAAATGAAAAGTTAAATTAAAACATACTTACCAATTGATTATATATTAGGTCGAACATTAGACAGCCTTTAACGAACGGTCGACGTATTTATAAGGAACACGAAAGCTAGTTTGAAGGAGAAATTTGAAGAATTACTAAATATTTGTGAGTATGAACAAAACTCGAAACCTTTCAAGTTTGATAAACATTTATAATAAAATTTCAGTTGAGCTGTATGAAAACTGCTGCAAAACTATAACACGTCTCTTCATCATTCCAAAAATTACCGGAATGTGCTTTGAGTCAAATTTGCTAAAATTAAAAATTTTCAAAAATGATAAAAAATCAGTAATTTTAAATTTTTTTTTAAAATTTTACTGAATGTGCTAAATCGCTTATTTAAGCATCACAATGAACTTAATCAATAACAAAATGATGAAAATTATACTTTTGAACGAGAAATGGGAATGTTCTCTTTCACAGGGTCTTTAAATGTGTGTATTTCTATTGAAAAGTAACAAACTTAGGATTTTTTTTTTCGAGTTTAAAAAATAACCTATCCCCCATAATTGCACAACTTATTTTTTGATGTTAGAACTAAATAACGCCGTCATTAATTTTTTTTTGTTCGCACCAATCTGAGATATGACTGTTTGAAAAGTAATAGTTTTTGCTGAAAAATCCCATATAACTAACGAAGGCCTCCAGATACAATTTTGCCATTTGAGAGAAAAATGTGCGCATTTTTATTTCATACAAATGCTTAGAAGACATTTCTATTGTAAGAATTTATTCACAAGAGCTAGATATTTCAACTCATGGAACCTTTTTGAATACTGCAAAACGATTTGACTAATGCAATGCTCTAAGGATTCTATTTGCTCAAAATATTCTTTGAAATTTCGTCAAAATAGCCGTATTTTGCAGAATTTGGTAATATTGACCAACACAAAACATCTATAACTTTTTTCTAAGAAGTCAAAATAACTTGAGGTCTTCGGGAAAATTGATCATTGAATTGAAACCTTCATTTCCAAAATCTTTGAATGTGCTCTAGTATTTCCAAATAAGTAAATACAAATTACTTACATAAAATTGAACCTTTTTTTCAAAAGTTATCTGAAAAACAAGAGCTGATTGGAAATTCACTGATTGCATATTTGGAATCAGAGACCCCTAATTATTCAAAATCAGCTCTTAAATTTTTTGCACCTAGTAAAAATGTAAATTTTGTTGCCTTGTGTCAATCAATCGATCCTTTTACAATTTTTTTTCCCAGGACATAATCGAAACAGGTTGTTTTCAAACTAGCTGACAGTTCGGCATAACACAAAACTGAAAAAAAAACAAATTCAAACAGGAACAATCATTCTCAATCGAACTTTTCTTTTTCAATTGATGTAAGAATTTCTTCCTCAAAACGGCTACAGGGTGATTCTATAGAAATAAAAATGTAAAGACTCTATGCAAAACTTTGTGTGTGCATTACAAGCTCGGCAATTAGGATTTGTTGAAGTCAAACACAAATCACATCAACACCAAATTACCATTGAGCCGAAAAAAAACTATCGATGACACGTTGATTGACAAAGTTAAAGCTATGAACAAAACAGCCCCGAAACGTTCATTGCAGTCGGAGCACATTTGAAAGTAAACACACTAAAGAAAAAAAATGAGTGACTTACCTATTTCCCCAAATCATAAATTCAAATGATAACATGGTTTGCCCAACGAAGCATAGTTAGGCCTAAATCAAATTATTGGACTATTGCAACATCCTACCTAACCAAATTTCATGTGGTACTACGGTCAATAAACTTATCACTTTGCAGACGACGACTGATGTTGGCAGTCTAGCGTATCGGGTAAAACGCTAGTGAAAAAAAAACAAATAAAATTAGGCTTATCTAAATTCACAGTTCTTACATCACCCCTTTCAATAAATACCTTTGAATCTGACTACATGAATAATTCATTGGGCTTCAAATAAAAAAATCAAAATCGTTCATTCAATTTACTAACATTCGTAAAATGCAAATTCAAGGTTTGAATAATTATTGAATTTATTGAAGGCTACGGTACAGTTTCAACGTTTCGTCATACAGCAAAAACCAACTCGTCACAGCGAAAACTTGCAAAAAAGTAAAAGTGTTGAAATTCGATAAACAATCAATTGAGGCATTTCGTATTAAAAAGTAACAAATTTTCAACACTTTTTGTATGAAAAAGGAGAAAACCCGTGTTATTTTAATCATTATTTGAGCCTGTGTAACAAGATTATTAGGAAATATATAAAATCATTATATAAAGGGTAAACGAACTTGTGTTAGAAAAAGTCATGATATATATATGTAGATATGTGTTTTATTTTGGTAGATCCTCTGGGTATAAAAGTGCGGTGCTTTTTTACTTGAACTAACTGATTAACCTGGCTTTGCACAAGCTCTCATAAAGTTTTGAATCCATACCAAAAGTTTCTCATTTTAAGGATTTATGGTAACTGTTTTTTTTAAATAGTATTCTAAATACAAGGAATATTTCCCACAAAAACTTAACCAAAATCGAAAGATAACTGCGTTTGGATGAATTGATTTGAAATTTCCAGAGCATTTTTGATGGTGATCTACATGCATATCTTATAAATAAAAATGGAGGCGTTTTCTTTGTAACAAAATCACGTATGAATGGTCGGTCGGAATGAAGTGAAATTTGGTATCCGAGGGTTTTTTGGGTCAGAGATGGTTTGTATAATAGTTTCAAGAATCTCACTTTTGATGAAAGGGGGGTCCCCATACAAAGTTAGCTCTTCTTCACATCTTCTTATATATAAAAATGGAGGCGTTTTCTTTGTAACAACATCACGTATGAATGGTCGGTCAGAATGAAGTGAAATTTGGTATACAAGGGTTTTTTGGGTCAGAGATAGTTTGTATAATAGTTTCAAGAATCTCACTTTTGATGAAAAGGGGGTCCCCATACAAAATTAGCTCTTCACATCTTATATATAAAAATGGAGGCGTTTTCTTTGTAACACCATCACGTATGAATGGTCGGTCGTATGAATCGAAATTTGGTATCCGAGGGTTTTTCGGGCCAGAGATGGTTTGTATAATAGTTTCAAGAATCTTACTTTTTATAGAAGAGGGGTCCCCATACAAAATTATCTCTTTTCCACATCTTATATATTAAAATGGAGGCGTTTTCTTTGTAACACCATCACGTATGTCGGTCGTAATGAAGTGAAATTTGGTATCTGAGGGTTTTTCGGGTCAGAGATGGTTTGTATAATAGTTTCAAGAATCTAACTTTTTATGGAAGGTGGTCCCAATACAAATTAAACTTTATTTGTCACGATTTCCATAAGAATCCATTCGCGAGCACGATGCAGTTAAGGACGTGTAGTTGAAATTAAACATTTATTACGATTTATACTTTAGAAGGTAAAACGAAGTTTACCGGGTCAGCAAGTTTTAAATAAAATAATATATTTAAAGACTGAAACTCAACGTCTTTACCCCTTCATAACATTTAAACTGAAAAGAAACTTACAACTTTTGAAAAAACCGAAAAAAAGCAAAATCTTATTTATCTATGACAATTTTATATATTCAATTCATTTTTTTGTACATTTTGATTTGAACATTAAACAGATGCAAGTAGGCGTTGGCTTGATGGCAACGGATGTGTTTTTTCGGTTCATAAAAAAACACTTATTCGATTGTTTTTAATAATAATTTAGTGATTAATTTTCGAACTTTGGATCGAGAACGCGTGCGAGCCGGTTGCTTCTAAAATAATTCTTGCCATTTCGGTGTTGATTTGAAAAGAACGGTGACTTAAATAGTGGAGATCGATTAATAATCATCTATTAGTTGACTTAAGTGGTGAAAAAAAAAAGCCTAGTGGAGGAAAGGAGTAAAGTTTTCGGTGAATCTTTACGGTATCGCCGAAAGGCGAAAAAGACGCCAAAAAGTGAGGTTACAAAAAGAATGTGTGTCAAGCTTGCGAAGAAAAATGGCTAAATGTTAGTGAAAATGAGGGCAGAAAATGAAGAAGAACCACCTACGGGTGAAGACACAGCCATGAAAGACCCCTTTTCAAGCCACCCACGTTTCCCCGTGAAGCAAGTAGAGAAAAAGGCAGCGGAAAAAATTGACTTTCAGTATGAAAGAAACGACCAAGGGCCATATCGAGTCATTTTGGAGGTTAAAGACACTAAAGGAGGAACCATAAGGATTAACAAGTTTTCGTTAGCGAATACACTGCAGAAAATGCCACTGTACAAAGCCCACGTTCTGGACATGAAAACGATTGGTTGGAATAAGGTATTAGTATATATTAATAATTACCAACTGGCCAATAAACTGACCATTGATCGAAATCTTGTGGAGAAAAACTACCGTGCGTACATCCCTCGGCACCTGATATCAGTTACAGGTGTAATAACAGGAGTGCCTCTGGAAATTAAGGACGAAGAAATTGAAGATGGTCTGCAATCGGAATATCCAATCCTTAAGATATACCGAATGAACAGATTCAATGGCAAAAAACCGGAACCAACCGAGCGTATAAGTATCACCTTCCGAGCTGCTAAGCTGCCGGCAACAGTGAAGCTTTTTTGTTGTACCACCAAGGTCAGAGCCTTTTTCCGAAAAACTGAAATTTGCGGGTCGTGCTTAAAATACGGGCATAAAACAGAGAGCTGCCGAGGAAAAAAAAGGTGCGCAAAATGCACTAGATACCATGATAAAGAAGAAGAATATGTACAGTGCAATCGGGAAGTGCGTTGTTTATACTGCAAGAATCAACATGCAACTACCGATATCTCTTGTCCAGAACGCACAAGGCAAAATAATATCCAAGCAATTTTGGCACGCACAAATCTTACTGCTCTTGAAGCTAAGGAGCAATTCCCAATTCAAACGAACAATTTCTATGAAGCTCTGATAGAGGCCACCCAAGATCCTACTCCAGGAGAAGCTGCATCGTACGCAGCAATGACGAAAGGTAACTTCCAATTCAAAAAAACCACCAGTGCAACGCAGAAAAAGAGAACCCATCCCGGAAAAAAATGTGATCTCTGAAGACATTGTCCTGTTCAGGGATAAAAAAGCCAGAACCAATGATCAAAATAACGGAACAGCCCTATACAACAAATACAGAACCACGAGCGCGGAGAAATGGAAGGCGGAGTTTCAACGAGCGCACCAAGAGTACCAGCAGAAACAACAAGAACCCTCGACATCATCAGATGTCCCCCGGAAAGCAACACAACCAGAAGACTTCTCTAAATTCGTAAATACGATGATTGATAAAGGTAGGTTAGATCCTAAAAGTCTACAAATGAAATGTAATAAATAAAAATAATTCAAATTGTCTCTAAATATTAAAAATAATGAAGATTATACAGTCAAATGTGCAAAGTTTGGGAAGAAATAAGGATGAAATCCAAAGAATCCTTACTAAAGAAAATTATAAAATAGGCATCTTTTCTGAAACTTGGACGAAGTCTGGCGAAGAGAACAACAGATTGTATAACATTAGTGGGTATCAGAGAGTCCTTATATCGCGTGAAGACAACTACGGGGGAGTAGGTATTTTTGTCCGCAACGGAATAGCATACCAAAATATCGATATCTCTTGCCAGTGTTCTCGAATACAAGTAGTAGCTGTAAAAATCTTGAAAGAAAGCTTAGTCATAGTCGCCGTGTACGTCGCCCCGTCCGCACCAAAAACAGAATTAGATAACTTCATAAGTTCACTCTTTGTACAGCTTCGTACATTTAGAAGCGTTATTATAGGAGGTGACATGAATTGCCATCATACGGCCTGGGGGCACGATTGGTGCGATTTGAAAGGATCAATCGTAATGGATGCCATCAACAACTCAGATTGCGTACTTCTCAATACTGGGGCAAAAACCTTTGTACCGTTAGATCCACATAGAAAACCGACTGCGATTGATTTGTCCCTTTGTTCAGTGCAAATGTTCAACAAGGTCCATTGGCGGACATTGGATGCAACAATAGGCTGCAGTGAACATCTAATCATAGAAATAGAAATTCAAGATCATAATCAAGATTCCCCCTTTTTTGTGAACATGAAGAAAGTCTTCAAGGACATTTCTAAACTTGAGAGTGAGAATGTTGAGAATATTTACGACCTTCGGAAAGAAATTCAAAAAAGTGTATCGAAGCATCGAAAAAAGAGCGAACATATCCCAAAAGCTTGGTGGGGAGCTCAGGTCGAAGATGCTTGGAAATCGAAACAAGAAGCGTTGCGAATCTTTAATAGGCACAGTACTCTAGAAAATGCTATAAATGTTAGGAGGGCGATAGCTGTTTTCAAACAACGGAAAAAAGTAGCGAAACAGGACCAACTAAAAAACTTTATAGAATGTATTGATCCACAGACAAGTTCTAAGGTATTATGGATGAAGATAGGAAGGTTGACAGGAAAAAGAAGTAACAGATGTTCGAATAACCCTGTACAAGATGATCTAGGTATGGCAGAAAAATTTTTCGATCTCCATTTCGGACCAAGCGAGGTCGACCTAGATGTACCTATATCGTATGGGATCACTTGTCAGTACAACTTACTAGATGAAGATTCCTGGTACAGAATTCTGGCTAAAAAAGATCCAAAATCAGCACCATCCTCTGATCTTATCACTTACGGAATGTTAAAAGAACTCAAACCTATTATCAGTAAAACCATAATCAGAAACATCAATGAAATATTTAGGGCAGGTACATTGCCACATTGCTTGAAGGAAATTAAGGTTATCGCGATTCCAAAACAAGGCAAAGACCAATCAAAAGTAGAGGGAAAAAGACCGATATCGCTAATCTCTACCATTACAAAGATAATAAACTCGGCTGTGCTGGAGAAGATCCAACAACATGTCGACAATCAAAACATCCTCCCAAAACTATCGTTTGGTTTCCGAAAAAACTCATCCACTACAACTTGCGCCAATTTTTTGATAAACGAGGTCAAGAAGAACAAACGACATGGTCTCATTACAACAGCGACATTTATTGATTTGTCAAATGCATACAATTCTGTGAAATGCAACATACTAGAAGATATCCTCATCCAATTGAAATTTCCTTCGGAATTGACGATCTGGATAATATCCTTCTTGAAAAACAGAAAAATTTCCATGAAGGTAGGAAATCAGAACATATCCAGAATGATTAGCAATGGACTTCCCCAAGGTGACGTCATGTCACCATGTCTTTTTAATATTTATACCGCTGGATTACATCAAACCATTCAGGGAGACACTATATTATTACAGTTCGCCGACGATTTTGTGCTTCTCAATAATGGAAAATCTGTCGAAGAGGTGCGAAGAAAAGCACAAGCCAGCTTAACAGAATTTATTCAACAAACCAATCGTCTGTCTATGGAAATCAATCCTTCTAAAACCAAAATTTTGATTTTTAGAGGGGGTTCCACAAATCTAAACATCAGCATCAATAATATAGAAATAGAAACAGTTAAAACGTACAAATACTTAGGCATAACACTGGATCGATTTTTGAGCTTTGGGGGACACATACGTGACCTAAAAAGAAAGATTACAGAGAGACTAAATATGTTGAAATTAATAAGCAGCATACAATTTGGAGGACATCCACAAACCTTGGGCTTAGTCTACAATGCCTTGATAAGGAATTGTGCCGAATACGGTGTCTCCATAATCAACAATACGAGTAAAACCAATTTACAATCGATACAAGTACTACTAAACTCATGCTATAGAAAAGTTACAGGGTGCAGCAGAACCACTCCCTTGAACAGCCTTTTGGCCATTGCAGCACAAGAGCCATGGGACATTCGAAGTGAATTCGTCTCCTGCAAAGAGATAGCCAAATGTGTGGCTAATCAGAATCCCGTGTTTGAACAACTGAGGCAAGCTGGGAATTGGACAGATGATATAACAAAGATGAGCTACTTAGAAAGGATGTACAAGAAACATCAACATGTCTTCGACACCATAAGCCCAACTCTCCTAACAACGATAAACGAACGGAAGGTGATAGTAAATATGGACATTGGTCTACGAATCAGGAAACAAAATAGTAACATCAGAGAAATGAAACAAAAAGTGCTGTGCCTAATAAACGGTAAATATAAGAACCGCCATAAAGTCTTCACGGATGCATCCATATCAAACGACATCAGTGGAGTAGGAATATACGTCGAAACCGGAAACCAGCGACTCGCTTTCAAGTTGAGTAAAAAAACAAGTATAACGACCGCGGAGATAATTGCCATACAAATAGCTACTAGAAAGATAGGAGAAGCTGCATTAACAGGAACTGTAATCCTGACTGACTCTCTCTCATCATGTATGATCTTGAGCGACAGTCAGAAGAAAAGCCATAAAAGTGAACTGGTACATAGCATCCTCGAAAAATGTCTAGAGTGGGACATAGAGATACAGTGGATCCCAAGCCACATCGAAATTAAAGGTAACGACATCGCAGACAGTTTAGCAAAAGAAGGTACAACGACGGACGAAGAAATAAATCACCAAGTCCTGACGAAAGACGCCATCCTCTACTTCCAATCAAACAAATTAACATCAGCTAATAACTGGTATAAAGAATATGCAACAACTAAAGGCCAGAAGTTCTACGCGATCCAAAATAAATGGAACGAAAAGTCTTGGTACCACAAGGTAAAACTGAATGGATTTGAAACTCGTACAATGAACCGTTTGCTGACAGGTCATGATTTCAGCAAATATTGGCTGAATAAAATGAGAATAGAAGACGACCCATATTGCAATGTTTGCAATGAAATCGAAAATGCGGACCACATTATATTGAAGTGTTCCAAATACAATAACCCTAGAGCACAATATAACTTTGACTGTAAATTTAGAGATATATCAGAATTACTGAAAACACAAAATGTAGAAACCTTCAAAGAAGTTGTAGATTTTTTAAAAACAATTGATAAACGGATCTAACTGTAAACCCTTTTAAGGTGAAAAGGTAAGATGTTCAAAATGCATTACTTTTTTCATAATCATATATTAGAAGTAGCTTAACTCTAAAGCCATCCGGAGTATGTCGGCAAATTTGGACTTCTGATGAGGATACTTAGCCACTTTTTCAGGATTCTTTTCAGAAAGTCAACAAGCGATTCAATGTCCAAAACTAAAAAGACGTTGATTTCTTTGAATGTATATTTTTCACACTCTTTGTTATCACTGGTGAGCTCAAGAAGATTTTTAAATGGAAGTGTTGACAAATAGTACCATCGGTTTTAACAAGAATGTTGTAAGAACGAATGTTCGCGAAGAAATACTATTAAAAAATTAAGAGAATTTATAGTGAAATATCATTTTGAGAGTATTTAAAAATGACAAAGATTTAGTGTTATACCTTTTCAATATCGGGTAATTAAAAAGTCGTATTGAAATTCTATTTTTATGCACACGAATTCATTTTATCTTGACTTTTTTAGAATTTGCCAGTTTTTGCCAAAAATTTGTAGTTATAAAAAATGACGCGAAGCTCTGCTTATTATTGAATATTGTTTGAAAAGCGGCCCGTCGACGAGATTTCAAATTTAAATTGGCCCGTTGGTTCAAAAGGATGCTCACCCCTGTTGTAGCTGAATATTGATCGAAAAACATACTTGAGTTACATTCAAGGTTGTCGAAATCACAGAAAAATCTTTAATTTCACAGAATTTTGAGTAAATTTTTATTACAGAATCTGTGGCATAGAACACAGAATTTTTAAAAATTCACAGATTTCCACAGGATTCACAGAATTATTGAATTTTGAATGAATTTCCAAAATTATAATTTTTTTGGTCAGTATAAAGTTTTGATTTTTTTCTTTGAATTAAAAAAGTATGATAAAATTGGTAATTTTAATTGATTTAACCCAACTTAAATGCCAAAAAGACCCAATTTATCATGAATTTTCAATAAAATCAAAGGGAATAACTCCCCAGAAAACCATCACAGAATTTTTGGATAAAATCACAGAAAGTCAGAATTTTAAATCGGTACTCCAGGGACTGTAACGATTAAAAATTTCAGGAACGGATGAGGGTTAAAATAATGGTTTTGCCCCGAGGAGGGTGATAGATGAAATCTGTGAAGAAAAATCTAGGCACAATTTTCCTGTTTGTTTGGTTAACGCGCCGCAACTAAGCTTACCCCTTTTCTGATACCTAATATCTGAAAATGATGATTTTTATCCCGACTAACTTCTGGCTAATTCGCCACCTATTGTCGGTATTGAGCGAATTTACATAGAAGGTAATTGTAAGAAACATTTTACATAAAAAAATGTCACTTAAGAAAAAATAGATAGGGGAGTGTGGGGTATCGTGCCCATGGTTTAGTCGCGGCGGTCGAACATATTGACGCCTCATTAACAGTGATGAATACCACCCTTAAAAAAGTTAGCCCATTTTTGAAGCGTAATAATTTCTTTATCTTAACTCCTATCGGAATGCAGTCTTCGGATGAAATATTTGTCATAATGTAGGCTTTATGATAAAGGCATATTTATTCTAAAGAAATCGGAGAGAATCAAAGGTATTGATGAAAAACTGGTTTTTTATGTTTCTCCCGAACTCCCAAACTTCAGACTCGTTGAGCGACCCATTCCCGTGATCCGATATGGCCCAAATTTAGCATGAGATCTTGTACTAGGCCTACGATCAATTTTAGCCCGCAGCGCATAATTTTCTCAAAAGTCGGGTCATTTGGGACACTCTATTATACACCCATATTTGAAAAAAAAAAAAAGAACAACTTTCTTTAATAGACTTCTTTAAAAGACTTCTTGATACTTCAGTCTTATCTAATCTGAGATTGCAAAGACAAAATGGATTTCATGAAAACGTTTACGAAGTGGACTTAGACTGCTGAAGATTACAGGTTTAGGGTTCAAGTTATTTTTGCAGTAATTTCCATGAAAATTTTATTTCACAGGCTCTCAGGCGGCATCCATAAATTATGTAACGCAAAAAATGCACTTTATTGGCCCCCTTCCCCCCGTATGTCACAAATCGTAACACTTTAATGTACCCCCCTGTGAAAGTAACGCTGATTATAATCGAGGCAAAAATTTACTGTGTACATTATGTTTCTGGTGCTTTTTTTTGCGGATGATGCTACTAGCTGTATAAAAATCGATCATGAATGGTAAATGGAAAAAAATCCCCTTGAACAGGAATCGAATTCAAGTCTTTTGATTACCTCTCCGGTACTTTACCAATAGGCCACATCGTCAGATGTAAACTAGTCAAGTTGTAGCTCTGTAATTCAGTTGACTACATCGAGTTGAACTTGCTGCTAGATTATACGGCAGAAAACGCCCATTGTGCCCGAATTAATAGTGCTCTGTTCACCCCGAGCCAACAAATTTAAGTAAAAAAGTGTTTTAACATTGATTTAAGTGTAAAATCAAAAATTTTGTGATGGTAAAAATTGAGAAACAATGTTGTGTACATTATAGATCAAGATGATTTAAAGATCATAAGAGCTTATTTCATGGTGTTAAAAAATTATAATATTATCGTCACTTGAGACCTTAGCTGGTTTTTTTGAATATCTCTGTAAAAATGATATTTAATTTTAATACTATAGGAATATACTATAGGAAGTACGAAACAAATCCCAATGAAAATTTATTTAAGAAAATTCGTACTTTTGTAGAAAAGAGGAGTGCTTGTTATGCCCTGGGTGCTCGTTATGCCTTTATCTCCCCTAACAGTTAATTTATAATTTAACACTTGTCCGATTGTTTTTTTTACAATATTTTATTATTTCTAATAATCATATAAATTCATTCACTCGCAAGGTATGTATTAAATTTTAAAATACCTAATCGCACCTCTTCTAAAAAAATTTTTGTTCTCAAACCCCGATTCTTGAACGCGTTGAAGCATGGTTTAATAGTTTATCCCTAATTATCATTATTGTTACGCTCCCATCCGCGCATCTCCAGTTCAAAGTCGTGTGCATGCATTCCCATCAAAACGATCACTTGATCGTGCAAGAATAAAAACCTACGAGACGGCCCAGCACTATCTTTTCTCTCTGCAATTCCCTTTTCCCACCACGATCATCTGCAACTCTGTCTTCCACTTTACTTTTTCATATCCCAGGAGATCATGAAAAGGTGTCGGTGGCCAGGCAAACTAACTCTATCAACGGCAGCGATCGTCCACCGCTAGTAGATACGAGAACCAGTGATAATCATAGTACCGGTGCTGATGACGTAACAAAAACGCTAGGTCCAGACCGGTCTTGCCAAGTTATGACGGCACAACCATCGTCATTGAAATCAGCCGCTATCAACAGTAACAACAATACACATCCAAGAAAGAATGCATCATTGGCAGAGGAGTCGCTGACCTCGATCCACGGAACCGGTAATATCAACTCCATCAACAACCACCAACACCAGCACCATTCCCCATTTGAAGCACCAACACAAGCACATTTGCAGAAGTCCAACGATGCGATCGTCAACAACCAGCTCGAGCCCCATCAGACACTACCAGCACAATCAAAGCAACCGCATAAATTGCCGGCTTCCTCCGGTAACAATCGCCATAGTGCTGCTATAGCAACCGAACCAGACGGCCCAGCAAGTTCGCGATCACCACCTCACTCCAGTTTAAAACTAGTGCTGGATTGTGAAGGTACGGTTTCGGTGAATTCCGCGTTGGGACTGGAAGCAGCAGTCGACCTCGTCGTTCAACCCCAATCCAAGTCTGAGGGCGCCGCGAGTGAATCGATAACAGTGACCACCGATTCCTGGTTTCAAGCCAATAAGGTCTCAAATGAACACCGGAACAGAACAATAATAGACTGTCACGATTCGACCATCGCTATTCCACGCCAGCCACCGCAATGTGGTAAAAGCGAAGGTAGGTTTATTGAACCCCTCGTAAATTACAAACCTAAATCAAATGAAAAGCCTCCAAAATCCAAAACTCGAAGCGAGGCAATAAAGTTTGAACTTTGAGCCGCACAGTGTCGTGTCTGTAGTGTATCCCAAATTGTGGAGGAGTTGTCTCTGATCAAGGAATATAAACTATGAATTTAAAACCTAAATTGAATAATGATCGACTTTACGCAATGTAACATAGTACAGGCGAACGGCCAGAACAAGTTCATGCAGACATGAGCGTTGAAATCTCTCTGTGAATTGAAGCCGAGAAAAAGTGAATGAAATTTTACATCTTTGTTGTGAACAGATCGGGCATTTAAATATTGTTCATTGTTTTCAATCATGTGAGCCAAATGGAAATGCACCTTCTTGGATCTTAACAATGCCTACAATTGTAAACAATGCAATCGAATGTGTTAGTTTTTTTTCACAATGTGGAAACATTATACATTCTATTCAACAATTAACAAGTTATTGCTTTTTTCTCTGATCGTTGATAAAGATTTAGAATGTTTTCGGTGATGAATTGAAAATCAATAACCTAGGCCTTGAATTTTGAACCAATGGAATGCATCCCATTTAGTAGCCGTCCAACTAACGTTATGTCAAATTTCCAAGAATCTGTCACTGCTCAGCAAACTGTCCGCGAAGTTCAACTGGAAAACCGCTTTAATTGAGCTTAGCGACGACTATCTGGCTGTATCTCGAATGTAGTTGTACATTACTTACTAAAATTATTGCTGCTGTTGGTGCTGCCTACGACGAATAATGGCTCGAAAGCTTTAAGTAACGGTGCACCAAATAAGAGCAAATCTCCTGCGTTGATTCTTGCGGTAGTGCTTTTTTTTTCAGGCAGAGCAGTGTTTTGTGAAAGTCGCAAAATTAACTAACCGTGCTTCCTCGAGTATACCAGCGCACTCCGTAGGAAAATGCAGTGAAAGATATCGGTTCGAGCTAGCGGATTTTAATTTTTGACAACTGGAACCTGACAAATTTGTTAGCTTTTTAATAAAAAGAATTTTTGCGGAACAACGATTGGACGAATGATTGCAGTTATCCTGCACAACTACAATTAAAGCTGAGCTGAGCCAAATCTGAATCTGGATTCTAAATTCTCAAACTAAAAGCTGAATTTGAAGTGTGGAATCTGAAATCGGAATCTGAAATCTGAAATCTGAATTCTGAATCTGAAATCTGAGCCTGAAATCTGAATCTGAAATCTGAGCCTGAAATTTGGATCTGAATCTGAAATCTGAATCTGAAATCTTAATTAAATCTGAAATCTGAATCCCAAATCTGAATCTGCAATCTAAATCTGAAATCTGAATCTGAAATCTGAATCTGAAACCTGAAATCTGAATCTGAAATCTGAATCTGAAATCTGAATCTAGAATCTGAATCTGAAATCTGAATCTGAAATCTGAATCTGAAATCTGAATCTGAAATCTGAATCTGAAATCTGAATCTGAAATCTGAATCTGAAATCTGAATCTGAAATCTGAATCTGAAATCAGAATCTGAAATCTGAATCTGAAATCTGAATCTGAAATCTGAATCTGAAATCTGAATCTGAAATCTGGAATCTGAAATCTGAATCTGAAATCTGAATCTGAAATCTGAATCTGAATCTGAAATCTGAATCTAAAATCTGAATCTGACATCTGAATCTGAAATCTGAATCTAAAATCTGAATCTGAAATCAGAATCTGAATCTGAAATCTGAATCTGAAATCTGAAATCTGAATCTGAAATCTGAATCTGAAATCTGAATCTGAAATCTGAATCTGAAGTCTGAAATCTGAATCTGAAATCTGAAATCTGAAGTCTGAATCTGAAATCTGAATCTAAAATCTGAATCTGAAATCTGAATCTTAAATCGAAATCTGAAATCGGAATCTTAATCTTATATCTGAATAATCTGAAATCCGAAATCTGGATCAAAAATCTAAATCTGAAATCTGAAAACTGAAATATGGAATCTGAAATCTGGAATCTGAATGTGAAATCTGAATCAGAAATCTAAATCTGAAATTTGAATCTGTATTCTAAAATCTGAACCTGAAATCTTAATCTACGATATGAAATCTGAAATCTGAAATTTGAAATCATATCAATATGATATCAGAATCTGAAATTAGAATCTTTGATATAAATCTGAAATCTTTATATGATTAGGATTTTAGAAGACGAATGATCAAGCAACTTAAAAGCCTAAAAAAATTGATATCGAAGGTGAAATCTTGGTAGATCTATGAAAAATCTGATTCTATAATCTGAAATTAAAATCTGAATTTAAAATCTACCTTCTGAGAAGACGAAAAAGCCATTTAAAAAATAAGCAAATTTGGAAAAAAAAATATATGGTCAAGTTATGGACTTCACTAGTGATAAATTTCAATTGGTATAGTTAATCAAGTTCTACACCCATCTCTACTTGCAGGTACCACGGAATCCACCGGTGAGAGCAAAGTGATTCGCGTTATCGAACATACCACCTCGTCCAGTTCGAATTCAATCTTTACAGATCCATCTACGCCCCTCGGAACTTTCGCCACCGAAATAAATCAGGCCTATTATTCGGAGGAAGATTTACTGGAAGCAACAGCCAAGAACGCACACATTGATGATTCGAGATCAACGCTAACGAATCGATCTGTTCAATCTAAATTGCAACAGCTCAGTGTTTACAAAATCGAACCCATCGATATATGTTCTGATCCCATTGGTTTATGCTCTGTGCAAGATCAAGACTCCCAAACGGAAGAAAACATGACTTCGCTAAACACACGAAGTGCAGCGATGACCCCGACATTGCAAATGCAATCTGATGGGACTGACGTAACACATCCTGACAAGGACAAGGGCATTTTTAATATTGCACGAGTAAAAAAAGTTGAGCTAACAGAGTACAGAACGCCAAATTGTAAGTCACAAAGGGCTACAAGCATTTTATCCATCAATTACTAAAATCAATATTAAATTGCAGTATCCCTAGTACCAGCTTCGGTGAATAGTGAGCCACAGCAATGGAACTCCCCTAGACTTCCGGCCGGAGAAGGAAATGTCCTGCGGAAGGTCGTTTCGTTGTCAGCTGGAAAAGCAAATGAACAAACATCGGTGGCGAGCAGAATCTCTAGGCCTTCGTTCGTTCCAGAAAAGCTGGATTTTTCAGCGTACGAGAAGTTTGAAGGTTGGTGCTCTTATTTATGATGAAGAAATTGTTCTATTGTTTGAAAAAATAATCTACATCACACCGGGAAAAGTTTTCGCCCGGTGACGTAGATAAGATTCAATTCGTCGTTGTTCGAAGGTTGTAGTATACCTATTCCTTTTTTAGCAAACACGCCCGTAAATTTAGTGTTGCCAAAATCGAATATTGCCAAAATCGAACGATTTTTTGACACTTTTTTTTATTATTTACTAGCTGATTTTACCCGGCCTTGCTCGGGTTCGCATAAAATATAAATCAAAATGAGTCATTTGACTTTTCAAAATTTTGGAAGCTTTATATTCATCATAACTAAAAATTTGGCGCATGTTTAGCCATGTAAAGTTTGTTAGTCTTTTTAAAGTTTTTTTTTAGATTATTCACTGTGTTTATCGTTTCCATATTTAAGAAAAACTTATAGGTGTGAGGTTTTAATTTAAAGACATTAAAAATAGTTTCCCATGAATTCTTATTCACCCTATCATGGAAAACATTTTTTTCACCCACCATTTTCAAGGAAGCTTGAATGGATTTGGCCTTATTTTTTTTATCTTCAAATGATAATTTATCTTATATCTTTCCTTTCCCTCATCTAATAAAAATTTCTTTTGGAATTCATCCCCCTTTTCAAAATGGACGATCTCCCTTTACAATGGTATATTCAAGTTTCTGTGTTTAGAAATTTCTAAAGAGACTTCCGAATCTGAGTTTATGAGTACTTTTCCTTAAATGCTGAAAGTTCCACAAACAGTTTTTTGAAGTTATCAAAAACAAATCATCTCTAAACCTGAAGTTACCATTATAATGTTAAGAGAAAGGTTTTATTTAAATTAAACATCAATGTTTCTATTCTTGGGCACAAACAACCCATTAATTTGGGTGAAGGGTGATCACTGTTAAAACTCTTAGATATCATGTGTTTGAATTCGCAGTACTAAACGGTTCTACCATAAGTTTTCTCAAAATTGGATGATACAATTGAACACATTGATGACCAAAAATGATTCAAAGGTGACCAATTTAATTGAATTGTATAATTCTAAAAATCTCAGATTTGTTATATTTATTATCTTATTTATTTTCATCAAGATATTTTTATATGAGGCCCTTGGAGCCAAAGGGGTATAAGTGACAAAATGGAAAAAATCGAGATAACCATCTAGAACGAATCCTTGACTGTCAATCTTATATGCTATTTTAATCATAATTTTATTTCACTATTTTGTTATGTTTAGATCTCGTTGAAAAAATCGTGCTTACTGAAATTTCCTTTTTGTTTGGAGCCAAAGGGGTATAAGTGCTGCACTTATACCCCTTTGCCTCCAAAGTCCATTAAACTGATGTACTTATACCCCTTTGCCACCAACCCTAACTTGATTTCATGAAAGTAATGTTTTTTCATCGGGACCAAAAAAATTTAAAATTAATGTAATTCACTTTTCTTTTGAATAGCTGATGATGTTTAAAAATTTACCATCAACTATGATTCATCTGATTGCATTTAGTGATAATTCTAGTAGAAAAAAAAATTAATATATTTAATTATTTTTTCTATTTCAATAACAAATTAGCGGATCACAAATTCCTAATTTCTGGATATATGAAGTGTGTCACGGATTAAAGGCTTATAAAGTACAAAAAAATGTATTTGTACGAGATAATTGGGTTAATATTGAAGCGCCTATCGTTAATTTACTGTAAAAAACCAACTCAGAGTGACCGCAAGTCCCATTTCAATACCCAATTGATTAGGCAAAGACGTACAAAACACGTGGTGATTGGAATTTAATGGAAAATACCTTTCACGAATTATTATAAATTAATCTTGATGAATAAACGTTGTTTGGAGAGATTTAGTAGAAGTTGCCAAGACCAGGTCAATCTTCAGCCATAAAATCTCTTAACCTACTGTACCAGAGTATATTTCTCATCAAAACAACAAAAAATATATTTATACGAAAACTTATTGACTCTTGTAGCAATGAATATTTATGGTTTCTTACCCATATCAATAAGATCAAAAAACCTGAATGTGAAAAATTTGTTGGTGGCAAAGGGGTATAAGTGAATTTATTTGGTGGCAAAGGGGTATAAGTGCATGTGTTTGGAGCCAAAGGGGTATAAGTACCAAATTTAAAAAATATGTATCGCCTCAATAAACGTCAAATAAACGTTGTTTTTTGGGAAAATGTTGTAAAATGCTTTGTTTTTATTTAAAAAAAATCATTCACATGAAAAAAATTCATTAAAAAAATCTATGGAATTTACTGGAACACAACGATGTTCAAGTGCTTTTTTCTCGAAATCAGGTTTTATGCACTTATACCCCTTTGGCTCTAAGGGCCTCATATCTCATCTATTCTCTAATTCCCCGTTTAAGGGGGGAGTAGGGTCTAACGGGTAAACACCATTTCCACGATTTTTTTTAGAGCTATCGTTCAAACAAATGTATTCAAATTTTTTGCATTATACAAAGCATTGTTAAAAGAACATTTAGTAATTTTTTCGTAGAAAAATATTGAAAAATGAGCCGGTGACGGAGCACTTTCGAGGATGCCTTTTAGAAAACAGGATTTGCGGTGGACACTGTATCTCAGCACAGAATCATCTGAAGTCAAAAAATCAGAGCAAAATATTTTTAATAGATATTTTTCTGGACCCCAACGGTTTTATTTAACTTAAAAAAAAAAATTATGAAATTTTTGTGGCTGTTTGAAGTAAAAACTACGATTTTTCAAGAAAAAATCCGCCATTTTTTATCTGTAAAATCTCCTCAAAGTAAAAAATATTAAAATGTTCCAAATTTGAAAAGAATCGGTGAAGTAGTTTTCAAATGACGATGTCCACTGACTTTAAAAATGTGCTTTCGAGAAAAACGCGTTTGAAGTTTCTGCTCTAGAATTCTTGCAGTATTAGATAAGAGGAGATAAAAGCCTATAATATCTACAGTTTTGCTTCGATTGACTTGAAAATTTGACACAACATTCTTAAAATGTTTTACAATAAGAAAATAAAAAAAAATAAAAATCGATTTTTTGAAAGTGTAAGACCCTACTCCCCCCTTAAATTCCCCGACGGCTATCAACGCGTTGAAATCGAAGCATTCAACTTATAGATCAGAATCTTATTATTTTTCTTTCTTTGTGGGGGATTCCAAAAATATGTTGATTCTTAGATGCTAGAATTTATTAAAAAATGTTCATTCGTTTTTCATCATTGATTCCTAAAAGTTATTCAGCTGAAGAAGACAATTCACTGTTCACTGATCAGTTCACTGTACATTCTTGTAGTCTCTCAAATTCCCTTGGCGGCGGTAGAGAGCACTTTGAAAACCACTACAATTCAAGTTAATATATTTCTAACAGGCTTGTTGTTTTTTTTAATGCAAAATGTAGACTCATTATTTCATCCAAATATATCCACGTGCTTTGAAGGACAAAAAAAACCGCCAAAGTTTCCCCTTTCAAATCCTTAAGGGGGGGGTAGGGTCTAACACTTTAAAAAAATCGATTTTTTTATTTTTTTTTTTTTTCTTATTGTAAAATATTTCAAGAATGTTGTGTCAAATTTTCAAGTCAATTGAAGCAAAACTGTAGAAATATAGGCCTTTATCTCCTCCTATCTAATACTGCAAGAAAGCAAGAGCAGAAACTTCAAACGCGTTTTTCTCGAAAGCACATTTTTAAAGTCCGTGGACATCGTCATTCGAAAACTACTTATCCGATTCTTTTCAAATTTGGAGCATATTTTCTACATATAAAATACCAGACCCCAACGTTTTTCTTTTTTATTTTTTTTTACTTTGGGGAGATTTTACAGATAAAAAATGGCGGATTTTTTCGTGAAAAATCGTAGTTTTTACTTAAAACAGCCACAAAAATTTCATAAAATTTTTTTTAAGTTAAATAAAAACGTTGGGGTCCAGAAAAACATCTATTAAAAATATTTTGCTCTGATTTTTTGAATTCAGATGATTCTGTGCTGAGATACAGTGTCCACCGCAAATCCTGTTTTCTAAAAGGCATCCTCGAAAGTGCTCCGTCACCGGCTCATTTTTCAATATGTTTCTACGAAAAAATTACTAAATGTTCTTTTAACAATGCTTTGTATAATGCAAAAAATATGAATAAATTTGTTTGAACGATAGCTGTAGAAAAAAAACGTGAAAATGGTGTTTTTTTTACCTGTTAGACCCTACCCCCCCCCCCCCCCCCCCCCCTTAATGCTCAGCAAGCTTTGATTTGTTGTCCAGTACACGTGAACTCTAAATGGTCGTTTCTAATGCCTGGCCCATGGAGATGGTGAAAAAAAAACCCGCCAAAGGAAACGAAAATCTGTTAGCAAAATGTGTGCCATGACATTTGGTTTGTGTGAATAAAACCGAAAGTTGTATGGGAGGGTCCCTTCTCTTAGGTGGGAGGAGCTCATAACTATTACTAAAACCTTACCCTGGTTCAACTACATCTCTGTACCAAATTTCAGGCTGATCGGTTCAGCGGTGTGGATTTGTATAAGGTGCATACAAACAAACAAACATATATAGTCCAACTCATCTTTTTATATTAGATTTTTATTTCAAATTACCTAATGAAATATAATGTAAAAAATAATATTGGTGTTGTAACCAGGAGTTACGCGATAGTACTTTCGGCCGGATTGTAGCAGCAATAAAAACAACGTGTTTACTCTACAACGTACAAAGGGATTCTGTTTTTATTTTTATGCTCATGGATACACGCTAAAACAAGTTACATCATTTTTGCTCTATCTAAACCCTATCAGCTCTTCCCCCCTTAAAGAGAAATCCCTAAACAAGGTCCTGAATACAGTTGTTAGTAGTGTTAATAATACAATGATTATAGATCTAATTTCTGTGGGGGTCTTACTACTCTTGTGGATCGCCTTGGCGTGAAGCGCTTATCAACAATTACAGTGTCACACTTGCGATCCATTTCTATGGCTGAATCGTTATTCGAATTATCCTTGTTAACGATAGGAGTTTCTGCGATTTGATGACTCGATCTCATACGATCTTCAAAGTTAGCGTCAGTGGTCACAGTTATGTCTACACCGTCTTCCGAGTCATCCCTAGTCTGTCTAGTCAGGGCTTGACTCGGTAGAGGAGGTATTGCATCTATACAGCGGTTGCGGTTGTAAATCTCGTCGTTAATAGGATCCAAATCCGATTCAGAGGCCTGCCGAACAGGAGCCAATCTCAGCTGATCAATATGTCTCTTCCAGAGACGCCCGTCGTCAAGCTCAATCATATAATGAAGTTTTCCCAATCTCTCTGAAACAGTTCCAAATTTCCATTTGGACGATCCCAAATAATCACGAGCGGAAACTCTATCGTTGATCGCGAATTCTCGCACTCCTCCTTCCTCCCCTCTAGAAAAATCGTTCCCTCCGGAAGGAATAATGAGATCGAGTCGCGATTTCATTTGACGCCCGAAAACTAACATCGAAGGAGATTTACCCGTCGCAGGATGTACCGTTCTTCTATAAGCCATCAAGATTTTATGTAGTTCGACACGTACAGTTTTTCGCTCGCATTTCAGGGACTTTAATTTATCTTTAAATGTTTGCACGAAACGCTCGGCTTGACCATTTGTAGCCGGATGATATGGTGCACCCATTTTGTGAGTTACACCGTTTTTTTTAAGGAAAGTCTGGAATTGTTCTGAAGTGAATTGCACTCCACGATCACTTACGATAACACTAGGGACACCATATGTTACAAAATATTCGCGAAGATGATCTATTGTCGTATCAGTTGTAATATCTGGCACTATTTTCACGTCAGGCCATTTGGTAAACGCGTCTACTATTACCAGAAAATATAATCCAAGAAATGGACCTGCAAAATCGATGTGCACACGATGAAAAGGTTCTTTTGGATTTTCCCAAGAGTGAGTTGTAACTTTAGGTGGATTTTTCCGAACGTAAGCGCAATCAGTACAATTCTTTGAAACGTCTTCAATATCCCGGTCTACAGTTTCCCACCAACAGTAAGATCGCGCTAATGACTTCATTCGTGATATACCGAAATGACCCGTGTGAAGTTCATCCAAAATACGTTTACGCAGTTTTGGTGGGATGTATACGCGGATGCCTTTTAAAATACAACCTTTCTGAAGTGAAAATTCATTTTGGTTGATACCAAACCTATCGCGGCCTTCGATTATCCTCCCAAACTTAAGTCCTTGTAAAAGATTCCGTACGTTACCATCCTCCCGTGTACATTCAGCAAGTTCGTCTACCGTAACCGGTAATGTTTCAATCTGATTTATTTCGACGATATCCACTTCTTCAACGCGATTCTTATTCCGTGTGTCGACGATAGGAAGGCGCGACATGCCGTCCGCGTTAGCATTTGCTTTCGAAGTCCGATACCGAATCTCATAATCAAACGATTCCATAAAAACAGCGTAATGCTGCATTCTAAGAGCGGATAACGTAGGAAGACCTTTATTCGGCGCAAGGATCTGAGAAACAGGTTTATTATCTGTAACAAGTATAAATTTACGACCATATAAATATTGGTAAAACTTTTTTACTCCGAAAATAATCGCGTAAGCCTCTTTATCTACTTGCATGTAGTTTTGTTGAGTTTTATTCAGGGTTTGCGAGGCATATTGAATTGGCCTTTCTGTTCCATCCGGGAACTGATGGCTCAGAACAGCACCGACACCATAAGGCGATGCATCTGTCGCGAGAACTAGGGGTAGCTTTGGGTCGTAATGCACGAGTACATTGTCTGACTGCATTTCTCTTTTCACCCATTGGAAAGCAGTTTCACATTTATCATCCCAATGGAAAGAATCATTTTCCTTCAATAAATTATTAATAGGGTAGATGTGTGTGCTGAGATCTTTAATAAATCGACCGTAATAATTTATAAGGCCAACGTAGGCTCTTACTTGATCGCGATTGTTTGGACGCGGCATTTCTTGTATCGCGTCGACCTTGTTTTTCATTTTACGTATACCGTCGCGATCGATAACAAACCCACAGTATTCAATACGATCCGCGAAAAAATCGCATTTGGAGACATTCACACGCATATTATATTCATCTAATATCCTCAAAACGGTTTCAAGTCTTTTCAAATGAGTGACGTCATCGGGTCCCGTTATTTTGATATCATCTAAGAAAACAGAAACTCCGGGGAGATTTCCCAAAACCTGTGAAATTTCACGTTGAAATATAGCCGGGGCCGACGAAATCCCATACATCAGTCTCGTTGGCTGAAATAAACCTAGGTGAGTGTTTAGTGTGAGAAGCTCGCGATCCTCTTCCCGCACTTCCATCTGTAAATAAGCTTGTGCAAGATCCAATTTTGTGAACTTTTTCCCCCCTGCCATGTTAGCGAAAAGCTCATCGATCGTAGGTAAAGGGTGCTCATCCACGTGGAGACACTTGTTGACGGTTACTTTATAATCGCCGCATAAACGCACACGGCCAGCAGATTTCACGACGGGAACCACCGGTGTGGCCCAAGAGCTTCGGTTTACTTTTACTAGAATTCCGTTTTTGACCATGTTACGAATTTCGAGTTCTACGGTATCGCGAATAGAAAATGGCAAGGTGCGAGCTTTCAAAAATACCGGATTACTATTCGGTTTTAAGGCTAAAGAAGCTTGAATGTTACGTATTGTACCAACTGAGTCAGCGAACACATTCGGAAACCTCTCAATGAGATTCTTCACATCTCCCGCTAGAGGAACACGTAATGAAATAGTATCTACACTGAAGTATGAATTACGAATTAATTTATTCCAATCGATCTGTATTTCACGCATCCATTCCCGACCTAACAATGGATGTCGTTTAGTGTCAACAATAAACAAACGTAAATAGCTGATTATGTTTTGGTACTGTACCTCTACATTTACAAATCCGTATACCTCAATTCTGTTACCGCAATAGCTCCTCAATTCAATATTCGTTGGATGTAATTTTAAGTCAGTCAGAAAAGTCTTCTTATCGCTCAAACTCATTACCGAAACAGGCGATCCACAGTCTACCTCATATTCAATAACTACTCTGTTCGTATTTAATTTCAAAAGTATCTTCGAGAGGGATTTTGATTTTTGATTTACAGTACAAATGTCCAAGACACAAACCTCATCTATATCTGATTCTCCACTCTCCGAAGACAAATCTTTATCATCCTCCTTTTCGATCATATTTGTATGGAGTTTACTTTTTTCTTTTCTTATTCGACTACTTTTATTATTTAATTCTTTCTTTAGACAAACTTTGTAAAGGTGGCCTTTATTGCCACAATATTTGCAAATAGCATCAACATATTTGCAAGTACTTGCGAGATGATTTTCATCTCCGCATCTATAGCAGTATTTAGTGTTAGCTTTGTTAGTTACCTTATTTCCTAATCCTCGGTGAAACGCCTTCTGCTCGGTGTAGTTAACGCTATGTACCTTTTTCTCCAACGCCCTGGCACCTTCTCCGGATACTTCCATGGAAATAGCAATGTCCTTGGCTCGTTCAAAGGTTAATTCTCTTTCTTCGATCAGACGTGCTCGGATCCTTTCCGAACGTATGCCGAACACCAGCTGATTTCGGAGCTCCTTCGCCAAGTAATTCTCGAACTTGCAAAATTTGGCCTCCCTTTTCAAAGTAGTGATGAACTCCGTAATGGACTCTCCCTCGCTTTGATTCAATGACCGGAATCTCCAAACCTCAACCATTTCCAACGGTTCGGGATCAAAAAACGCAGTAAGTATCGTAACCAATTGTTGGTACGTTTTTTCTTCCGGTTCGGCTGGGGTGATGTGATCGCATAACAAATCGTAAGCGGAGGAACCCATATAGTATAGCAGAAAATCCTTCATCCTTTCTTCGGGAACATTGAAAATTCGAAATGCTCCTTCAAGACGCTTCACCCATCTTGCCCACTTCGTTTTGTCTTTGTCGTACGGTTCGATGGTGAAGTTACCCAGCATTTCTCTCCCAGCAGCAGCATCAACAGCAGGATCTTGTAGGTTGGCCATCGTTTAGTAGCAGCAGCAGCAACGTTCCCAACAACAGCAGTAATGACGTTTGCGATGAATGCGATGACTTTGGTATCGCCAGAAAAAAACGTCGCCTTCACGTCAATGTATTTGTACAACACCTATTGTATCGTGGTGTTTAACAGCAATGATAGTCCATAACACACTGTGTAACGTAGCGTGTGTTATGACAATACTTTTTTCCAACACCTTGTGTATCGTGGTGTTTGGTTTGGTAACAGCAATAATAGTCCACAACACACTGTGTAACGTGGTGTGTGTTATGGCAATCCCTTTATCCAACGTCAACGGCTTTGGTGGTACGCCTTGGGGCCAAATGATGATGCGTCCGAAATTTTCTGGGTGATGCTGCCGGAATTCGAAATTTCGTGAAACCGTGTAGTATTCCGACTTGATTGAAGATTCCTGCTGTAGGCACACGTTGATTCTTCCGTCTCGTCGCCAATAACTGTTGTAACCAGGAGTTACGCGATAGTACTTTCGGCCGGATTGTAGCAGCAATAAAAACAACGTGTTTACTCTACAACGTACAAAGGGATTCTGTTTTTATTTTTATGCTCATGGATACACGCTAAAACAAGTTACATCATTTTTGCTCTATCTAAACCCTATCAATTGGCATATATTTTTTTAGTTCGGCTCAATTATATAAGTTATAAGACGTAAAAAATAGAAAAATTTACTGTTTAAAACTAATACAATTAGGTCAAATAAAAAAAATCATTCTAATATTATGTATGTTTGAAATTAATTTCAATCAATTTGAATTAAAAATAGAAAAGTGACACAAAAGTCCGTCTATTGGATGTTGTCAACAACGAACGGTTTTGCACGGATGTTGCCAAAATCGGACGGGGTCTGTTTGTATATACATAAAATTCAAAAAGCGTATAAAAACGCAGAAACCTAATTTTTGCGTACTGTAGTGCGTGTTTCTGGACCGCAGTGAAAGTCTTGTTGGGTATACGGAGGCAGGTTTAAAGGGTTCTCTCTAGGTTCTCAACGAGCGAATCTTCTATGAATCGCTTTAACACCATACTAGGCTTGCTGATTTTAATGTTGAACGAACCAAACAGCAGTACCGTAAAACGGGGTAACTTTGATCACCGGGGTAACTTTGACCAACAATAAACTTTTCCACATTATCATCGATAGCTCAGTCTATAGTTTGAATTTTTAAAACTGTTTTCTACATTTGAAAGCCTATTAACTGAATATCAAATAGGCAAAATGTGGTTTGTATTTGAATTAAGCACTGTAGACTGTCTCGCCCTTCAAGCTGACATTGTCTCGTTAGAAAACTGGTGCCGAATGAACGGAATGCAGGCCAATGCTAAAAAGTGTAAGATCATCAACTTTACCCGTTCACGAAACATGATCAGATTTGACTACCAACTATCAAGTTTCTGCTTGGAGAATATGAAGTCTATTCTTGACCTGGGAGTGAAAATTGATTACAGACTTACTTTCTCCGAACACATTGCGCTTACCTCTGCAAAAGGATTTGCTGCACTTGGGTTTTTGCGCCGGAACACCGAATGTTTCGACGACGTATACGCTCTGAAAGCCATTTATTGTTCGTCAGCTCGTAGCATCCTTGAGTATGCCGTCCAGGTGTGGGCTCTTACTCAGATTACACAATGCAACCTCCTAGAACGGGTTCAACGTAGCTTCGTCAGATACGCTCTGCGGCGTCTCTCGTGAAACGAATCGCTCCGACTTGCGCCGTATGAGCAGAGATGTGCCCTGATATCCTTAACCACACTGCAGCTAGTTTTAATTTTTAATACCTTGACTCGCCGTGTCGACTCCCCGTACATACTTCAACGTGTCAATATCTACGTACCTACAAGGTCACTTCGACAACGCCAGTTTCTTTGGATACCCTATCATCGTACCGCATATGGCAGAAATCATCCTAGATGGATAGGAATGGATAGGAACCCAATCAAATGGTTAACTTAGAAGAAAAAAGGAAAATGAAAATAATAGGAGGGCCTCGGAGAATGTGTAAAGGGTAAATATCATTTGTATTCAGAAGCTAAAACTATTTAGCAATTGTTAGTATTTTTGCCCCTAAATCTATGCAGCATCATTGTTCATTTATCGATTATAAATGTTTTTAAATGAAAACGTTAAAAATGTAGGTAAAATTGATAAACTACCATTTGTAAATATTATGAAGTTGTTTTGTATCCTTTATGATCAAGAAAACTTGTTACAACCGTCAAAATAGAGACTGATCAATGTTACCCCAAAGCATCGAATTCTGAACAGAGACGAAACCGATTTTAAAATCAAATTTAAAATAGTCTAATGAATTTCTGCAACCTTGTTTTACGTTCACAGGAGTCCAGTACTGGTTTTAAAAATATGAAACATGCCACATTCTCCTTAACTGAAAAATAATCGAAAAATATTGAAAAAAAAGTGATCGATCTTACCCGGCTTACGGTAGGTACCTATAAAGCTTGCAGGCAGACGGAATCGGTAGATTCTCTGCACGAGCGTAAGAAAAATCTCAGCTTACCGATTGCTTATATTAAGATTAATTTAATAATTTAATAAATTAAGATTATTACAGAACAGCGTAATCAATAATGGGCCCCGATTACTGCCTTGTAGTACCCCTGAAATTGGAAATTACTTGGGCTGAATTTCACCAAATAACTTTTGTCGAGTTAGTTAGAGTGTTAAATTGAATTTGCAAACCATCCATCGGCATTTAAAAAAAATTGAGTTACGTAATGAAATATAGGCAACTTGTTTTTTGAAAAATTATCACTACTCCACCGTCATATGGCTAAATTTATCATGGATAATGGATTTTGTATTTGCTTTAACAGAATCATGAGATTTGTATGTTTTTTAAATTTCTACCATGTTTTGTGAATCAGAAGATCGTGGGCCTTCCAAAAAATATGGCATAGATGCTCATTAGGACCAGAAATGATGAAAAATGTTTTCAGATTTTCGGATGACCCCTTCTGAAGACGACGGTATATAGGAAATGTACTCTTAAATAAGATGTGCTTTGAAAGAAGACTAAAAAACATACAGTTTTGCTAAATAAAACTGAAAGTGCATATGTTGCCTCGTGTGGCCATTATGCCCTCATTTCCCTTAATAAAGAATATGACAAATTTTTTGAACTGAATAGATAAATTTCATTCTCAAATTGATAATTGTTTTTGCCGCTTTCGTCCAAACCAAAAAAAGACAAAAAAAAACCTCTGCAATTCAATCACCTTTGCGGAAATGGCAGAATGCGAACAAATTAAACACCTACTCTATAGTTGCGTTTATCGCAAAACTTACTCCCCCATAAAAAGAGACAACCACAGTAAGTGATGAGATATGCCCACCAAAAGTAATCCTCGTTGCAAGTATTCGCTGATTTTGTCTTCAGTCTGAGTCAGCCTAGCGAGTTGAACGTTCCATCCGTTAAGTTTCGCACGATGTGGCTAAGTTGTTTGGTGAATGAGAATTAGTTCAGAATACAATCAACTAGCATCATGGATGAGCTAATTAATATTGAACGAAAAATCTTCTGCAGGAAGTTATTCGTCCAGAAAAGCTTTCTATATGCCATGAATTTGCGAGGCTCGATCAACCCAGAAAGCAGTGACAAATTTCGCACTCTGGTTCAAAAATCCAATCGACCAAGTAGGCGCCGTTACGCCAAAATTTCGCAGCTACCTATGAATGGTTCGAATATTTCTTCCGGTTTTCTACAATGGAGAAAATCTGCTCAAGTGTATAACTGCGAGATCTTCAATCTACTAGTAGGATTGCAACGTTATACAGAAATATGGTTTATTTTCGGTGAAAACTCAATCCGAGCGTGGATTTTTTTTCAATATGAAACACGCGAACTACTCATAGTCTTCCAAGCTGATCATCTACTTTATAAATGGACGCATTTCGAGTATCTTCCGTCACCCAAAAATGTCAACACTTATCAGCTGTTGATGTTTCCATCTGATAAGTGGCCGTTTTCAGCGCTTGGCACAAGTACGTAACGAGTGGGTTTCCCTAGCGTGTGTGGGAATTGTAGAAATGTCGGGACAACTTGATAACAAACGGTGTAAAGCCCGTATCAGAACTATTAACATTGAACTTGTATTTTTCCTTATCCATCAATAGGTCATATGCTGCTGAATTGGCTCGCCTCAACGCTAACCGCAACGAACGTAAACGAGCAGGATCTCAATACCGTAATGTTGCAGAACTGCACCAATCTGATGGTGGCCGGGGTGATAAGGCAAATTCCGGATAAGATGGCACCAGTCCAGGAAACTTTTCGGGTAAGTTTGTTAGCTTCACAGTGCCTAGTTGCATAGTTTGAGCATAGAGCAATTTCGAGGTCCGTACTTGAAATCATGCAACAGCATTTTGCGGAAAGCATCTACTTATACTACTACTTATATGGGACTCGTGTACCGTCCGTTGTTTCGGCTCCCGCTCCGTACGTTAAATCGGTACACCATCATCCTGCTTTATTGGTTTCGTTCGATGTCACTAGACTTGCTCCTGTCGCAAAATTAGCACCCTTCTATCTTGACTTCAAGAACGCCGACTTTGACGAGATTTCTCGTACCCTGGTTTCCATCGATTGGGAATCTGAGCTCGACTTATTTAATCCCAACGCTGCGGCCGAAACCTTCTCGCACATCTTGAGTTACGTTATCGATCGTCACGTGCCAAAACATACTACTGAAAAGGATATACGGACTCCTTGGTTCACGACTGAACTACGACGACTAAAGACGGCAAAGAGATGTGCCCTTAGAAATTTTAACAAATCGAGATCCTCCTATACTAAGGACATTTATCGTAGACTAAATTGTGTTTACAAAAAAGTCAGCAAACGTTGTCACCAAAACTATCTAGCTCGAGTTCAGCGTGATCTCAAGTCCAGACCTAAATCGTTCTGGAAACATGTTAAAAGTCAACGGAACGAACCTGGTCTGCCAAACCAAATGTTTCTGGATGACAATAGGGCGAACTCTGATCGTGGAATCTGTGATCTCTTTGCCGATAAATTCTCGTCTATCTATAATACAGCATCGACATCCCCTGAACATCTGGATAGTGCAGTCAGGAATATTGCGCCACTGGGCTTCTCTATAAACAACATTGTGGTTGAGGATGCAGTCATCTCAAAAGCAGCAGCTAAGCTCAAAAATTCTTTCTCTACGGGTCCGGACGGAATACCTGCTACTTTTATCAAACGTTTTATGCCTGTTTTGCTGACTCCTTTTAGGCTTATTTTCCAAGCTTCGCTTGACAGAGCCATCTTCCCCTCACTATGGAAGGAGGCTTACATGTTTCCGGTGTATAAAAAAGGTAACAGGAGAGATGTCAACAACTACCGGGGAATCTCGGCATTATGCGCAGTAGCCAAGCTATTCGAATTGGTGGTCTTGGATCCGATTTTCTTGTCCTGTAAGAATATTTTTTCCGACGATCAACACGGATTCTTTCCCAAGCGCTCCACGACAACTAACCTTCTGACGTTTACTTCTTACGTGCATGAAAGTTTTGCTGCGAAGTCTCAAACCGACGCTATTTACACCGATTTGTCTGCGGCATTCGACAAAGTCAACCACGATATTGCCATTGGAAAGCTCGAACGCCTGGGTTTCTGTGGAACTCTTCTTGACTGGTTCCGGAGCTACCTATCAGGACGTAAATTAACAGTTCGCACGGAGGACTCTTTCTCCAGACAATTCTCTGCTTCTTCTGGTGTGCCTCAGGGAAGCCATTTAGGGCCGATTATCTTCTTAATCTACTTCAACGATGCGCTTTCACTCCTCGACGGCCCAAAGCTATGCTATGCTGATGACCTAAAGCTATTTTACAACATCAACGGCCAGAACGATATTGATTTCCTACAAAATCAATTTAACCTCTTCGCACACTGGTGTGATATAAACTGCCTGCCTTTGAATCGCAGTAAATGTGCAGTCATCAGCTTTTCAAGAAAGCGGCAGCCTTTTTCCGCTGAGTACTTCCTCGGAGATGAGCCAATCGCACGCGTAGAACACATCAATGATCTGGGTGTAATTCTAGACCGGAAGCTGGAATTCAGGACACACACAAACTACGTTGTCGACAAAGCCTCGAGAAGTCTCGGATTCTTATTTCGAGTGGCCAAGGACTTCAAGGATGTGTATTGCCTGAAAAGTTTGTATTGCAGTATTGTTCGCTCTATCCTTGAGTATGCATCTGCTGTTTGGTGTCCCTACTACCAGAATGGGGCCGAACGGATCGAGGCTATACAGCGGCGCTTCCTGCGATTCGCCCTTAGACACCTGCCTTGGCAAGACCCGTTTCACTTGCCAAGCTATGAACATCGATGCCGTCTCATAGACATTGACACTCTTCAAGCCCGCAGCAACGCAACACGAGCTTCCTTCGTCGCCGATCTCTTGACATCGCGAATTGACTGCCCCACGCTCCTAGAAGCCATTCCTCTAAGTGTGCGACCCCGTGGGCTTAGAAATCAAGATCTTCGATTGTATGTTCCCATTCGTTCGAACAATTATGGAGCTAATAGCGCTATCATCGGTGTAATGAAAACATTCAACCGTTTTTCTGAGCACTTCGATTTCGACGTTTCGAGAGATGTTTTCCGTACTAAAGTTTTAAGTGTATTGAGAACCCTGTAATTAGACTTAGTACTCTTTTTATATTAATTTTAAGTCATCATTTGGACCAATATGTGTTCCGTTGATTTGTAATAAATAATAAATAAATAATAATAATATACACAGTAAACGAAAATTACCGAGTTCGGTAATTTTTTTACCGAAATCCTAACATGTGCAAATCGTTAAACTGTTCGGTAATTTTTTCGGTTAAAAATAAAGAATCGATTTACCGATGTTCGTTTATTTTTAACCGAAAAAATTACCAAACAGTTTAACGATTTACACATGTTAGGATTTCGGTAAAAAAATACCGAACTCGGTAATTCTCGTTTACTGTGTAGTATCTACTCGAAAATCCGTTGCGATTTTCATGTCACACAACTGCATGGCAAAAATACTTTCCCAAAACATTAAATTAAATGTCGGGAAAATAATAGAGCTATGGCAATAAAAACATAGAGAGAGAGAGAGAGAGTATTTACTCTTAAACATGCTAAGAGCAAGTTCACTAGTGTTGGGAAAAAGTGGTAGAAATTTTGACATTTTAAAAATTTTACCATTCAAAAATGTTTTCAAGACCTTTGCTGCCGTTGGAAGCATAATTGTCACATGTTACAAAAAGGCAAAGCGAGAAAAACGCGATCAAAGTATCACAAAAACACTTTGCTGTCAACACACAGTTTCGCAATTTTTGTTGACTTCAATGCCGTGGATCTCTAAAGTATACTGCTATCATATGAGCCTCGATCAAATTTTTCGAAAATGAACTATTTTTTCAATGAAAATAGTTGTGTGACATTTATGCCGCGAAATTCTATGGAAAGTCGAAAAATGGACGCATATTTGTCACACCACGAATTTACCCAGTAGTTGTTTGGCTTGGCATTTCGTGTGTGGCTCTTGTGTTTTATTTGTGAATGGAAGCTTAAATTAAAAAAAATCAGGTCTGAATCGGATTATTTGAAAATTTACACTATCTGCACATGAAGTCTTAAACGGGTTCGATCAATAAAACGGCACGGAGGAACAATTTGCGGCAGCTCAATTACTTTACAGGATGCAACATTTCTTCAACTAATGTCAGCTGCCGTGCTGAAAACGTCGCAACTGCGAGAGAAGCGCTACCAGAAGAGGACAATCAGTCCGTTTGCAGAGAATACGGTCTTGGGACAAGTTCCGGATAAAGTAACTCTGGCGGAATAGTTTGTAAACAAGAAAAAATACACATATCCGGTATTTTACTAGGTGTGTCGAAATCAAAAACTCAAAGCAAACCCAAAAAAATGGTCTGCTAAAACTACCGTCAATCACATGTGGCCATCCTGGACAACTGATGAATACGGTGGAACTGTCACACGGCGCTGGAAGAATAACAATTTGACTAATGTTGTGAAGCGCGTTACGTTTACATGCAGTCTTCCAAGTGGCAGCAACCCAGCAAACATTTTTGTAGGTATATTTTTCTACAACTTTGTTATACGTTTCATATACATTATAGAATGATCGTATGAAACACGAAAAAACAGCATTTACCTACCAAAGTGGAGGCAATATACATACAAATTTTCAACTTCTGGCTAAAGCGATAAGAGTATACGATTTCGACACCATATTCATACATACTGAAAGAATGCAAGAGAGCACCAGTTTTTCTCTCTCAACGCATGCGAACCGTTGCCAGCGACAATATTTGCTGCCTCTGTCATTGGGCAATTCTTGCAAACACACCATCTGATTTTTAGCAATCTGGTTGCACTGCTGGTCGCAGAGAGAACAACAAAACTGTTCTCTCACTTGAATCACGTGGGAGAAAGCAAAGGAACGAAATCGTCTTCTAAATCTGCAATCATGGCGGACTTTTTATCATATCCGATTTAAGCCATTTAAACCGACATCGAGTAACGATTTTTACGACCTTTTACTTGCGTTAGATGGAATTACGATTCACAGTAACATTTTTAATGACTTGAGTTATCATTTTAATGCGATTTCATGTTTGCTGGGTTAATGAACTCAAAGCAGTTTGCAAAGTTTTTCTTGCACATGCTGGGTTTCCGCGAAAACAGTGACCCCTCCCCCTCTTTACATCTCAGTGATCCCCTCCCGACTATCTAGGACACGTGTGCCAGGTTTGGTGAAAATCTATTGAGACGTTCCGAAGTTATAATACGTTCATTTCTTTAGTGTGACAAATATGCGTCGAATCGTCTCAGTGTGACAGTTATGCGTCCATTTGTCCCAGTGTGACAATTTGGCTTTGAATTTTTCTCAAAATTTCTAGAATAAACTTTATGTTTCGACAGAGAATTTCAATGATACGTATCAAATTATGACGATTGGCATCAAAAACTCAAAAACGTCGAAATGTCACATGTGACAATTATGCGTCCAACGGCAGTTTGGGCGTTGTATTTTTTTTTACAGCACTGTTTCTATTTGAGCAGTATGTGATAGAAATATTGCTATTTTTGCATCAACTACAAAATTTCTACCACTTTTTCCCAACACCAGTGAACCTGCTCTAACATTGATCTGAAAGTAAAGACGATTGTCTGGCCAAGAAGCAGATCGAATTGGACACCTGCCTTGGCCGTCGGCTGTTGATCTAAATCAAATTCAAAACAAAAATTCAATGAAATACAAATATTCTCAAAAAATTCTCTTAAGATGAGTTTGAACTGTTGAATTTAATGTTATTCACTGCAAAGAAAACTAAAATGAAGGGCGGAGGGGGAGCGAGAAACCTTGAGCGTTTAATTCAGAGAAATTTTCACTAAACACTTTTCGGTAGGCACTACTTACAGGATCCACACTCAACTATACATTTTTATAAACAAAGAGGAACGTGTTTCTCAAATTACGGTTTAGCATGAGTTTTTGGGAAACAAATTAACTACGCAAGCTTTTAACCTGATAGAAAAATTGTAGCCGTGTGACAGTTTTTCGTAGAAATTTGCTTTTTTTTGTAGGAAATGTAACTCTTTTGGCAGAAAACATTGTAAAATGATTAACTTGAGCTGTTCACTACGAAGAAACTGTCGGTAAATTTTTAGTTTGAGAGAAAAAGTCGAAATATAGCTGATATTTCAATCGCGTTTTTCTCGTTTGCACGTTTTTCCACATGGGACAATCTTGCTTAGAACGGCAGTACAGTGGTTCAAAATTCGTTTACATTGACTTACAATAATTTTCTTTTCCTTCGATAGTTTTTTTTAATCGATGAAATAAGATTTATATTTAAAGAACACCAAAACCGCCATTCAAAGGTGTGTTTCAATGGCACTAGTTTTCTCTGCGTGTAGGCTAAGAGCACCTGTATTCGTAGTCCAAACAGGCGGTTTATACCCATATTGGCTTTGGCTACATGGTTTTCCGTCTCACGACGTAGCCTGATGAACAATATTCCTCCAATTCACTCGGTCCATGGCATCCCACATCTCATGGGCATGAAAATTTTTTTTAAGGTTTTATTAGTGACACTTTACCATCTTTGTGGCATTCGTGTCTTGTGGGCATGAAAATGTTTTGGGGAATTTTTACTGGACAATCAATGGTCCGAAATCCAGTCACTGCAAAAATCTGCCGAAAAAAATTGGTTAACTTCAATAGCTTTTTTTTGGTCACCGTCGATTTCTCCTGGCATCTGCTAACATAAGGTTACCAGATTTTTTTCAGCACGTAGTCGGACCGGAAAAATCCCGGCAATTTTATATTAAAACCTGACAAAATTCGGGCATTTGTTTTGAAAACTGACGACGAAAAATACGGGCAATATTCGGGCAAATTTTGTCAAAACCCAAAAATTACTCAACAAAAATCAAGAAATAAAATTGAAAAAAATTTTTTTTCAACTGAATTTTTCCGACAAATATAAAATCGTATTTTAGGCTTCAAAAAACCCTTTTATGATTATTTTTGAAAAACTTACTCAAACAAATTTCGTTTTGGACGCATAAGTAGAAAACTTTTACAACAAAATTTGTTATTTTTGGTTTGATTTGCCAAATAAAGCGAATAAATCCGGGCTTTTTTAATGAAATCCAGGCACCCAGGCCTGGCCGCACTGTTCCCATATTTCGTATTAAAAATCCGGGCAAACTACGATAACATCGGGCAATCTGGCAACCGTATGCTAACAACTATCGAAAACTCCAACAAACTTTTTGTAAACACCATCACGAGTCGAAGTGAATGAACATAGTCCGCGAAAAAAAATGAAAACCAGTAGATCTGCTATATTTTACATTGATCCCAATATATCTCTAGATTGAGAATCACTATTCCGATGAAGGAATCAAAACTTATACCGAAAAAGCTCAACTTCACACTCCTTTTTTTTTAATCAAATAGAAATAATTTAAAATTTCATCTTTGTGAATTGGCTTTACAAAAGCCACACCCATATAGTTGTATTTTTTTAATTTTTGGCTGTATGGGTAGTTCATAAAACTTATTCAAGTTTTTTCAAAAGAATCATTCAAAAGACGAACGGTTTCTGATAACACCGAACAGAATCGCGTCTTTTTCCGGATTTGTTTCGGCTGAATGCTCAACTAGTTAGGTACTCGGTACTAAAACAATAATCTCGAAAATGCGCGCCTTCGGCTCAGCAATACTTCACGTTTGTAAGAAGGTACGAGTGCACTATATCATCTCAAGTAAAAAAAAAATCAGCACCTCGTTTGAACCGAACACGAATCAGCGGCAAATTTAATTTATTTATTCAATCTATTGCAGCCAAATTTAATGTACCAGTGGACACACACCAAAGCTCCATCTCCTGTGCCGTTGACTCCTGGGCGGCTTGAAGCGCACGTAGTTTGGCCGCATGCTGCATCTGCTCCGGAGGCGGAAGCAGAAACGGTATCAAATGCTATTCCCAACCCACCAGAAGCGTCCGAACTAATTCAAGAAATTGACAGTCCTAGCGTTGATAAAACAAGTTCACCAAGCTCAGAACTAACTCCTTCAAAAAAAATCCGGACAGAGAGCAGTTTAGAAGAAATTAAGCGTAAAGTGGCTGAATGTGAATCGTTAAATGATGTTATTAACATGCTACGTACATTCTCTGCCGAAAACAATCTAACGGATATTGTGCAAGCCAAGAATCGAACGAACATATTAAGTGAATTGCTGAAGGAGAGCGATGTGACCGTCAATCCTTCGAGCCAAAATGATAAAGAAGTGCAGAAAAGTGTATCACCACCAACACCGCCCCCTTTTATTTGTCCAGAAGAAGTGGAACAGCAATGTATAACAAAAAAAGCATCAACCGGAAGTGATTCCAACACCGTTAACACAAACTTGCAACCTAATACTAGTTCTATTGACCCGCGCAGTTGTTCCTTACCGAATCTCACTAACGGCACTGTGTTCAATAATAATAACATTAACGAGTCTCAGGGTGCGGTGTATATTTGTCAAAACTGCTGTAAGCGAACAGCGTCGCACACTAACGAAACCAGTTCCTACTCAACCGGAAATGACCTAGTCCCGGATCCGGAAGGAGAGATAACATCTCAAACCAAACAAACGCACCAGGAAACTCAAACATACTCCCCTTCAGAACCAGTGATTGCACCACCTCCTCCCCCTCCTCCTCCTGCACCTTGTCTACCTCCCCCACCACCTCCTCCGCCACCTCAACCGGCATCTTCTACTATCAGCACCATTCTTCCACCTCCTCCTCCCCCTCCGCCACTACCCTTTGCAACGACCGCAACAACAGGAGCACCGCCACCTCCACCTCCCGCCCAAAACTGGGGATCAGGTAAATTATCGTCACCTACTCCTTCTTCCGTTAGCAACAATCAGATCAGTGGCCATTGTCCCACCATAACTAGTGGGGCGCCGCAAGCCACGCCAGTGTTGCCGCCACCATTACCATTACCGACACCCACGCCCGGCGGATGGCATCAGGCGAATAGTAAGCGCGAGTTTTTTTTCCTTTCGGTTTGCTCAATACGCAATTTTAACTACATATTCTTTTGTATTAGCAATTTTGACCAAGTTATAGGTGGCTCCTTTGCTCAGCTGTAATTTAGTGCTATTAATTTTCAAAAAAAAACCTTTCAAAATACTTTAGTTGGTTTTAATTAAAGAGACTAGAATAGAAACAAATGAGACGCAATCTGATTCCTCTCAAAATAAATCATATAGCAACCCCGCTGTCAGTTGAGCACATCGCTGTCTTTGCTTCAAAATTAATTTCTTACTTAGAGCATCTGTATCCGTGATCTATTCTTGGGTCTAATTTATACAAGAATTGAACCAACGAAATAAGATCCAATCCAGTGAAAAAATGGGCAACCCCACTCGTGTTTCATTAACTGTCAAACGGATTAGAACTGCGTCAAGTTGGATCCAAATTTCATCAATTTTGGAGCAATCGTTATACCAGTTCTAAACCGGCTGTTTGGACCACGGATACAGGTGCTCTTAATGATCACGTGTCGATTCTCCGGCGCATAGGGCCGTGGTTAAAGACCTCCACTGTTGACGATCCGGAACCAGCGTCTTTACTCGTCGTCCCAGTCAAGGGTCTCGTCGATAGGTCGGATTTCGGCGCCTAGGCTTCGCCGCTACGAGTTTTTGGGTCTGCCTCTTCTTCGATGTCCCTCTGGATTCCATTCAAGGGCCTCTCTGAAAATCCGTTTTTATCTTATCGCAGCGTGTGCCCAATCCATCTCCACTTACGTTCCCAATCTCGATTTCTAACGCCCTTTGATGACACCGACGATGCATTTGGGATCCAGTTGCCAGGCAACCAAGCGCGGGTGATACTCCGCAGGCAGCGATTCACAAATACTTGCAGTATTCGCGTCGCGACCGCATATGTGCACCAAGTTTGACACTCGAACAACGATACGGATTTGACGTTTGAGTTGAAGATTCGGATCTGGCGTGACCGCCAGATGTTCCGGAGACTCGCAAACGCAAATCGGGCCTTTCTGATCCGGCTTTCGATGTCTTTCTTGATACCACCATCAGGCGTTACCTGGCTACCAAGATACTGAAAGCAGTCCACTTTCTCAGCTTATTGCCCAGATACCACGAAATTTGAACGATCCTCTGAGTTGATATCCATCGATTTGGTCTTTCCGACATTGATTTTGAGACCGGATGCCTTGTAGCTTTTGTTGAGGTCGTCGAGTTTGCTCTGCTTGTCTTGTTGTCTTTAGGCGAGCAAAACAATATCGACCGCAGGTCAAAGTCTTTTAGCTGCTCCATTGTCGAAGGATTCCCCGGCAATCCTCGGTTTGGTCTACAATCAATCGATCCAGTCGAGATATTATCCATTACGATGAGAAACAGCAGCGGTGATAAAATACATCCTTGTCTTACTCCAGCAGTTACCGGGATTGGATTGGACAAGACACCGTTGTGCAAGACCTTGCACAAAATGCCTCTTACTGTGCTTCGATGAGACGTACTAGTTTTACTGGGACGCCTCGTCGTCTAAGAGCAGCCCAGATATAATTCAGTCGATCAAATTCTTTTTCGAAATCAACTAACACCAGCAGAAGAGAGTCATCGAATTCGTTGATTTGTTCCAGTATTAGGTATTCGTAGCGTTGTGATGTGGTCCAAACTTGATCGTCCAGATCGGAATCCAACTGTCAAAGTGTAGCGTCAATCTTCTCATAGATCCTGTTCAGTATCACTTTGCAGAGTATTTTAAGGGTTGTACAGATCAACGTTATGCCCTGCTAGATACCGCACTCTGTCAGGTCACCTTTGTTCGGGACCTTTACGAGAATACCCTGCATCCAGTCGGCCGGGAATGTTGAAGTATCCCAGATGTTAGCGAAAAGACGTGAACATTTGTGCTGACAAGGCAGAGTCGGCTTTCAGCATTTCAACAGGATGCAATCGATCCCAGGCGCTTTGTTGGATTTCATGTCTTTGATTGCCGCTTCAATTTCAACCAGCGAGGGCGCTTCCGAGTTGACGCCATTTATGCGACTTACTGTTGGCGCCTTGAGCTGCGGGTTCTGTTGGCCATCGCTATTTGTGACTCGGAAATATTGTTCAAAATTTTCAATGCAACATTTGAGCTGATATGTTCGATAGGTCAATATCTGACCTTCTCGGTCTTTAAGCGGCATTCTTGTCTTCCTTGCACCACTAAGGCGACGAGGAATGCCATAAAGTAATCGAATATTTCCACTGGCGGCGGCTCTTTCTCCCTCTTCGGCTAGGAAGTTTGTCCAGGCTGCGCTGGACACGCGCAACTCTCAGTCATAACTCACCAAGGACGAGGTGATGGTCAGATGCAATGTCTGCGCTTCGTTTGTTGCGGACACCAAGAAAGACTTAGCTGGTGGGAGCCGCATTTTATAAATTCAGTCGCTCGCTGCGAGACAGACGCTGTTTGAGCCGCCCCTGACCTGGAGTACAGACGCGTGCGGCCACCTTCTTAGTCTGCATGCGACCAAAGCATACACCGAGGTTGGATGCTTCAAACTTAACGTGACTTTAGTTTTGTTACGTTTATCATTTCGGAAGTGATTTTTCGCCTAGTTTGCTAGAAATTTTCATCTGAACTGTTTTTATGTCATTATCAGCACTAGAACAGCGGAGGCGTTTTGTCTTCCTGTATCAACTGTTTCCAGCGTCCAACTTTAATGGAATCTTGAACGAGGTTTTTCGACGGAAGGTACCTACGGGATAGATAGAACCAGATATTATGCGATTCTTTTTCGGTTGAATGATTAAATCGCTGGTTCCGTCATTGAAGCAGTACATACCTAAGTGACCATGAGCACTAAAATAGCAGTTTATTTCGCCAAACCTGGTTCGTACGTAGTGCTAAGAGAGAGCGGAAAAGCTCTAAAGCTGTTGAATAGCATTTGACAAGTCGTTAGTGCTTATGGTTTTTTGAGTAGGTTATCACAGCGTTCAAAACTGTGTTTTGGTTACCTTTTGTTTGAACATATGATGAATGATGATACTTTCGCTTTCGCTATTCCAAATTTTCCAGTTTGGCGAATCTTTTGCTCGGTCGGACCTTGACAGAAAATCGAAAATTTCAATCGGAATCATTCGTCTCTTTTGTTTTTACTTGAGTCTCTTTAGTGTTAACGTTACTTTCGCTTTCTCTATGGTAGTGTATTCTTAATATATATTTTTTTATTTATTTGCTAATTGTTATTATTTATACTTATTGAATACAAGTAGTGAGTAGATATTTTTTATTTTCTATTAGGTAGTCAATTTATCTTTTTGTAAACCCAAAACAATATACTACTTTCTAATTGAATGGATATAACATAGTTGTCTAGGAAAATGAAGCAATTGAAGCCATAAACCATATTTTTTCAAATTAAAATAGCCTCTACACTGTTCTAGTTACAATCAATCGTTCTTCTTCAGTTTGTTCTTAAATCACATAAAAGATATTGTTAAAAATATGTTTATTGATTTTAGGCTTCTCTGAGTGCTACACTACAGGACGCTCAACCGTAGAATGAAAGTAAATAAGGAATGTGCAACATTTTGTGACGATCTGTCAAGTGGTTTTTGAAATAGCGTATTTTGATGGTCTTCTCTATTTCCTGAAACTTAACCTGAATATTCAAAAATTCTTTGATTGAAGTTTCGACAAGTTTAGTAGATTATCTTCCTGTGGAATCCCGATGGGCCCATCTTCATGACCCCTTCACCCATTTTTTTGGCATAATTATATAATTTCAAATCCAACCAAAACAGAGTATCAACTTTGTCGGACCTATGAAAGTACTCTGGGATGAAAACGGCCGCTTTTCAAGGCGCTCTTACTTGTTGCCGCTTTCCTGCCATGGACTTCAATGTTTTCAGATTTTTCTTCTTGTTCCTCTCCGAAACATCCAGTCGAGACTTGTCATCGAAAAATATATGGTTGGAGATCTGCCAAATGGCCGCCAAAAAATTCGTGTCGCTGTCCATTGCGGAATTTTTCTCAATGGAGTAGAGCGGTTAAACAATTTTTCTCATGATTTGAGACCTGCATTGGAAAGCTTCTATACCACTTCTCCAATCAAAACGTTCGGATAACGTTGATTAAACCACTTGATAATTATGACAAGTTAAACAACACAATCTCTGTCCCGCACCATGGTAGATTTTTTTAATGTATCATTAAAAACTCCCCTGTTAAAACGAAATTAACTTATTTTTGTACTTTCTGGGTAAATTAAATTACCTAGCTCTCCTTGGACTTGTACATAAAGCACTTTATAATTTGTATAGTCACTCTTTTTTTGTTGTTTGGATAATACGGAATCTGTACTCATCCTTAACACATATCGTTTTTAGCGAACCTTTTAATTCATACATACTTTCATAGATCTTCGAAAGGACGCCGTGACGCCTCCGAAGCCCATGAAACCCCTCTACTGGACAAGGATAATTGCCCCTAAAGTCAGTAGCGCCACGAAACCAGACTGCGAGTTGCTTCCCGAGTGTACCAAACCAGCGCTTTGGCAGGAGTTGGAAGAAACCGCTATAGACAACTTACAAGAATTTACCGAATTGTTCTCCCGTCAGGTTGTCATTCCAAAACCCAGAGAAAAAATGGAAAAACCAGAAAAAACTGTCAAAGTGCTGGAAGGCAAACGATCGCAAAACGTTGGTATATTTGCCAAAAGTCTGCATGTAGACTTCGATGAGATCGAGTCAGCTATTTGCCACTGTGATACGTCGATAGTGAGCCTAGAGGCGCTACAAAAAATCTTGGAAATAAAGGCCAGCGACGAAGAACTAGCGCAGATAAAAGAAGCTGCTGACGGAAACATTCCTCTGGATCCACCAGAACAGTTCCTGCTGACCATCTCCAACATAAACTCCTTTTCCGAACGAATATCGTGCATTGTGTTCCAGGCAGAATTCGACGAATTCTACATTTCCGTTTCTCGTAAGCTAGAAATATTGAGAGATACCTGTATATTCCTGACAGAGAGTCAGGAACTTAAGCATCTGCTCTCAATAATTTTAACACTCGGAAATTACATGAACGGTGGCAATCGAACTCGGGGTCAAGCGGACGGTTTCGGGCTGGAAATTCTTGGAAAACTTAAGGACGTAAAATCGAAGGATAATAATGTAACGCTGCTGCACTTCGTTATCAAAACGTACATTAGTGAATGCCGAAAAAATGGTGTCCTTCTGCATGAGGTGAAGCTACCGGTACCGGATCCTGGCGATCTGGTTCGAGCAGTGGTGGTGGATTTCGACGAATGTCGCTCGCAACTGGATATGTTGAAGTCAAAAACAGAAGGTAATTCTAATATACATACATGTTAATTTTTAAGAGGAGAAAAAACTTTAACATTTTTTTAATTTTTTTTTTTTAATTTAATAATTTTATACTTCTTGTCTGCAACTTTACACAAATTCACTTTTGTGAAATATTAAAAAATTAAAAATTAACTAGCTCAAACTTGTGCATTATGTGGCTTCTCGAGATGAGCCCAATAGCCAATAGTGTGACCCAAAACACCAAGGGAATGGCAAAATCTATTTTTTAATAATTTTTTTTCTCTTACATCGTGAATATCTCAAGATAGCGTAAATTTTAAATTTTGACAAAAATATGTTCGATAGTACTCTTTACAGGCAGCGAAATGTTTTCAACATTTTGAATGTCCGATTACTAGTAAACGAGCTATTAGCAAAAGAAAGTGTCCCATTTCTAAAATAACTAAACTTTACCCTGCGTATTTTTTCACAAAAATGATCAAAAAACAATAAAAAGGTGAAAATCAAAATGTTGTACACATTTTCAAGTTATAGAACTTTATGTCAACTACTGTTGGTTTTTAATATAATAATTTATTTATTATTTATTTATATATCTACATCAGTGGTTTTCAAAGTGGTCCCTATCGCCCCCTTGGGGGCGTTTAGAGCTTCCAGGGGGGCGGTGAGCTCGATTCAGAAATTTGGGGGGCGTTGAAGTCCTGCCGGTGAGCCATTGTATCTTTTTCGAAAAATTCATGATATTTACGGCTTGTGTTTTTTCTTTCTTTGATACCTCATGTTTCTCTAATACTTTCCATCACCTTTTGAAAATTTGATTGTTTTCGGGTATAAAGATGTACCATGCGAATTAAAAAAAGATTAAAATATCTATAATTTCACAGAGCTGCAAGCAAATTTTCGTTCCAGTATCTCAATAATTTTTTTCTAAAAATGTATCTCAAAGATTTTTATATAAATTGTCCCAGGTTTTGCATACGCTCTATATGTTGATCTTGTTTTGTAAGATTATTTTGATTTTTACTTAAAAAGATAAATTTCAAATGGCAATGCTTGATAATCTTTAAAATGTATTGTCTCAAATAATCCGCAAAAAAAATAATCTAAAAAATCTGTGTACTGTGAATAAGTGATAGATTTTTTGGAAAGAAAATACGAAAGAATTTTTTTTGCTGCATATTTTTGAACAGGACTGAAGTTCAGATATTAAGAAATACTACTATTTTTTACGTAATTTCCCCGTCTTGATAATATGTTTGTATTCAAAAATGCTAATTAATGGTGAACATAGATTTTTTTTACCAAAACTTAAGATATATGATTTTATTTTAAAACAAACTTATCAATCAGTTTAAGTTATTGTTCAGTAAACTTAACATAGAACTAATTTATTACTGGAGGTTATGCAATGTAAGGCCCTTGGAGCCTAAAGTGTATACTCACAAATGAAGTGAGTGCACAAAAGCTTATTTCGAGAAAACAAGCATTCTAGTTGTTATGTTTGGTCATTTTTCAAAGAGTTGCATTATCATTTCGAACGAAATAGTATGTAAATAAAATTCTTAAAATCTGAAAAATTTCGAAACATAGGGCCGTATTACATAAGACGAGTCACGAACCATTTTATTCGAGTGAGCCATTTTAGTATTTCAGTAGTCGAGTCGAGCCGAACTTCAGTCGAGTAGCTCGACTGAGTCGACTGCTTGAAAGTTCGTGACTCAGTTGATCCGGTTTTTAATTCGATCAACTCGACAGTGACTGGAGTCGAGTCGAGTTACTCGACTCGTTTTATGCAATAGGGCCCATAGTTTTAAATATGAAGAATCGTTTGGCATTACTAACTAATAATCGACCATTTTCACAATTTTAATATCCCCTACTTGGGCCTCATATAAATTTGAATGAATTTTGAGTTAAGCCTTAACAAAGCCAAAAGTTTATGGTTTTTAACGATCCTGATTATAATTTTTTCTTCAAGATTTCCTAAACATTTGCCAAGGGTGAGGGGGGGGGGGGCGTTGAACTCGAAAATTTAGCAAAAGGAGGCGGTGAGTGAAAAAAGTTTGAAAACCAATCATCTACATGGTGTTCCGCCTCATGACCTAACCTGATCAACAATATTCCTACAATCAAGGCCGTGCGAACGGGGGGGGGGGTGTTAGGAGTTAGCACCCCCCCCCCAACCCCCACCATAGAGAATTTCTACAGTAAAAATTTCAATACAAGGAACGCATTTACTGGGAAATCACTTGATCTCAAGAGGTGTTAAAAAATAAATGTTAACAAACATGTCGGAAAAACGGTTCGCCTCCGGCGGAATTTAGCCTTAAGTCGCTCTTTTCAATAGGCCTAAGACATTTCATTTTACGACTCTACATGACATTCACGAATTGAAACTAATTTTTTATTGTAGATTCAGTTTACATTTTGCAATTCAGTTTACTTTTAGTATTGAAACTATAATCTTGACACACAAACACCCTACCTCGTGTTTAAAATGGATTTCTACTAAGAAGTATACCGAACAAGTTCGAAATTTGAAACATACCATTTGAACTTTTAAATTCGATGATTACACATCACACGTTGGTAGCCATATGACAGGTGTTGAATACTCAGTTGAATACTCACGATAGTCAACCGAATTAGAAAAATAAAATCAAAACCTAGATTCCATTACTTTATAACTAATCATTTTGATTTAAAAAAATAGATGATGTCATTCCAAACTTTAGACTTATATGAAATATTTCTCAAGTAACCAATTTCAATTCCTATTTCCCTAAATATATTTTGTTTTTCTCATTCTTCTGAATCCTAAACTCCACATTCCAAAAAGTTTTGATAAATTACTCTAGACTTAAAAATTCACATTTTTCCAAAGTGTAAGAAATTTAAGAGCTTGATTTGACTAATTTCAAATAATTTAGTTTTTTTGTTTAACAGGTTTTTTTTTTTAAATCACTTTTGAAGATAGGTAAAAATCCTTCAAGAAGTTTTCTTTTTTGATTTTTTTACAAAACTTTGAAATATAAAAAAAATAAAATAAAGGTTTCAAATCAATTATCAACATTCCCCAAGATCGCAAGTAATTTTAATGTCGGCAAAAAAGTTAAGAAGTCCTCTACTTGTTCGTTTTCCTCCATTCAAACCGGATTGAATTTCAGATATTTTAAATATAAAGAAACAAAAGCAGGTTTCAACATTTTTTTTAAATGAAATAAAATCTTTGATTTAATTTCTTCAAAATAGTCGGAGATGCTTGTAGTCATATTTTCATCATCATAATCATTCTTCATAAATCAGTTTTTTTTCTTTACTCATTCTTATTAAATTCTGTATTTTTGTGTTTTTAAAACATTATGTTATTCGTTTATAAATAAACGAAATTATTATTGTGAACTTAAAAAATATCTTTTTTATACTTTTTTTTTTTTTTTTGATAACTGGAAGAATTTGAATATAAAAAGGATTATATTCTGATTTTGATTTTCTAATGGATTCAGTTCAATGGTTTTTTTCCTTATCAAGAATTCACAATTTAAATCTTGATTAAATATTTCTTCAAATTCAAAACCTTTAATTGAAAATGAAGAAATGGAATGCTTATTAAAACGATTCATAAACAACAATTTTTATCATTTTGCTCGAAAAACTTTTATTCATTATTTATTTATTACCTACTTGATCTGAAATTTATTTTTAATTTCCGATTTAGTTTAGTGTTTTTTTTCTTCGATCTTATGTCCGAAGCTTTAATTTCCGATTTTATTCGAAGATTTAATTCGCATTTGTAAACCTGATTGCTTGAAATTTATTTTCAAACAAATGTTTAGTTCAGAATAAGGAACATCTTTTTAAATAGTTTATTGATGACTTGCCGGAGATAGCATTGAATCGATACTTTGATTCTAATTTAATTTGAATCGTTTCGGGAAAATTAATTATTTCTTCGAGTTTATGTGATGGTCACAAGTTAAAACAATGGTTTTAGAAACCAATTTCATTACTTATTGAGCCTTTTTGACATTGTTATTATTGGATACTGGGATCGCCGTAAAGTCGCGCTAGGTCATGGTTCAACCTGCGCCTCTACTCTCCGTTCTAATGCACACCACCGAAGATTGTTCTTAACACTCATCGCTCGAATACTTCGAGTGTCCTAAGGTCCTCCTTGAGCAATATCCATGTCTCGTGCCCGTAGATGACAACCGGTCTAATTAGCGTCGTGTACAGGTTACACTTTGTGCGGGGACTAAGTCTTCTCGACCGCAGTTGCTTGTGGAGTCGATAGTAGGCAAGGCTTCACTGATTATTCGCCGCCGGATCCCACGGCTGGTGTCATTGTCTGCGGTCAAATGCGGTCACCACTGAGCCTATCTCCAGCTAGTCGCCATCGATCGTGATCTATTTATTACTGGACAAGTGGGTTCGGTCGGTCTCGGAAGCGCAGGCCAGCATATAATTCGTCTTGGAAGAATTAAACATCAACCCAATCCTTCCGCGTTTCAGTTTGCGGTAGATCTCCTCCATTCCCGCAGATGATCTGCCTACTATATCAATTTAATCGGCAAAGCAGATAAGTTGACTAGATCTGTTGAAGATCGTGCCCCGCATTTCGCCCACCGCTCATCGAATAACACCTTCTAATGCCACGTTGTACATCATGCAGATAGACCAAAGCCGAAACCCACACACAGCACAGCGTTCCATCAATCGTCGCCTCGATCAGTCTGGTCAGCTTACCGGAGAAGCCGTTCTCGTCCATGATTTCCCACAGCTCGCCACGGTCGATCTTGTCCTATGCGGCTTTGAAGTCGATGAATAGATGGTGCGTAGGGACTTGGTGTTCACGACATTTTGGAAGATTTGCCGTAGTGTTAAGATCTGGTCCGTCGTAGACCGTCCCTCCATGAAGCCGGCCTGATGACTTCCCAAGAATCTGTCGCCCTTCTTGTAAATAGGGCATGTTACCCTCCACTTCTACTCCTCCGGTAGCTGTTCAGATCCGGACCATCAACCGGTGTAGGCAATCGGCCAAACCCAATCGACCAATCCAGCACATTTCGGCTTGCGGCACGAAGCCTTTGCGGGATGGGTTTAGCTCTTGATAAAACTTTCGTATTTCCTGGGAACGATGCAGCTGCTCCAGCTCCTCCTGCAGGCGGCGCTTTTACTTCTAGAAATTTAGGATTCTCTGCCTCTTCCGCTGTCGATGATTTTCCACGTTTCGTCCATCACCCTCCTACACTCCTCGTCGAACCAGTCGTTCCGTCGTGTTCGTTCCACATGCCCGATGACGTTCTCCGAAACGCTGTTGATGGCTGTCTTGATGGTATCCCTACAGTCCTCGAGAGGTGCTCGCCCTCTGCCGGATAGGCTTCTTCGAACGATTGCGCATAGTCTGCCGCTACCTCGAGTTACTTCAGTCGTGCGATATTTAACCGAGGCGGGCGTCATTGTTGTCGTATGCCGCATGTTGTTCACTACGGACAGTTTTGGGCATATCTTCACCATCACCAGATAGTGGTCTGACTCGATGTTGGCGCGTCGACAGGATCTGACGTCGATGGTGTCCAAGAAGTACCGGCTGGTCGATCTGTGATTATGTTTGGTACGGTGATCTCTAGGTGTGCTTGTGTGGGAGGTGGTGCTGGAAAAAGGTACTACGTACGGCCATTCGTTTCAAGGCGGCGGAATCTATGAGTCATATGCCGTTTTCGTTGGCCAGGTGGCGCGCGCTTTAAGTTCCAATTGTCGGTTTGAATTCCTCCTTCTGGCCGACCTGAGCGTTAAAATCCTCGATGACGATCTTGATATCATGTTTTGGGCAGTGGTCGTCACAGGTACTTCCGAGGTGAGGGCAGTGCACGTTGATGATGCTGATGTTGAAGAGCCCTTGATTCTCAATCGGCACATTCGTTGGTCTATCAGCCACCACGCGATCACGCGCTTTTGCATCTTTTACATCTCTATAAAAACTGTCCCAAGGTCCCAAGCATTTCATTTCGCTGGAGAGCACGTCGGTATTTTCCATTAAATTTAGAGGTCGGCAGTTCCATGTTCCAAGATTCCAATCGCTGGCCCGTTTTCTTCGCGTGGGTCTTTGCGGATTTCCATCCGAAATTTCTTGTTCATTACTCGTTGCTGGTTTTTTCTCAGTCACGGGCTCGCAAGGCCCGCAGCTAACCCCATTATCTCGCAGGAAGACCGTCGTGAGGTTGCTGTTTTGAGTCCCGAACACCACCATGCAGGACGTTGTTGCCCTCCGCACGCGGCCCCTGACATGGAGAACAGACGCGTACGGAGCCCCCTCTCTCATTTAGCATCCACCGAGGTTGGGTACCCGATTTCCGCTTATTAAAACTAATGGAAAAAGTCACAGTAAAATTACAAAAATTACTATAGATGGCCCAAGTTTTTTTTTGTGTTATCAATTAAAAAACTTGTTTTAATTCCCCGATTGCTCATACTCATTTTTATGATATTTTGTCAGTTATGTGTTTTGTAGTTGTATTATTTACCATTTTGTAGTTTTGTTTAATTCATATAATATCATATGATTTGTGTATCAAATAGTGTTTTTGATTATGTCGTGAGTAACGAAACGTTGAAGAAATAATTTTTGGAGCCAAAAAATTACTTTAATTAATTGAAATACAAAAAAAAAATCGCGTTTACTAGCTTTCACAAGAGTGAAAATTATTACCCCTTCTTTCTTACAGGATGCCGAAGGATAACGGACATCGTAATTGCCCAGTCCGACGAAAGCAACATCCAACCGTTTAAGGAAAAAATGGAGTCCTTCATTGAAATGGCGACCAAACGGATAGAAAGGCAATTCCGGAAATTGGACGAGTGCCGGAAAACATTCGTCGGGACCTTAATATTCTACAAGTTCGCACCCAAGACCGGTACTTTGATCGAATGTAAACCAGAACAGTTTTTCGAGCTCTGGATGCCATTTTCGCAGGACTTTGAAAGCATCTTCAAGAAGGAAATTTTACACCTGTCGAATGAGTTGTACGTTTCGTATTGCGCTGAAAAATTGTTAACCTACCCACGTGTAATCACTGCTTTTCTTTTTTCTAAAGGTTGAAGAAAGTGAAACGGTCACCGGCAAAGCAATCCTCAACGGGCAAGCTCAAGGCAGGATCCTTGAAGGAGCGGATATTGCGGCTCAGCGGCAAGCCCTAATTTGTATGCAAGTAGTGGAGATGTAAATAGAGCAAAAAATTTAGTTCTGTTATTTTACTTTTGATTTACGAGAAAAATTTTCTAGTCGCAGTGTTCAAATCAAGCATTGGAGTGAAGCACATGATCGGCAACAACGGTTAAGGATCATCAAGGAAGTCAAGTCTCATATCAGCATTTTTAATTTTCAATAAACGAAAAACTAAAGGTAGATCGCTGAAATGTCCAACACAATTTTCTCCGATAAGTTGAAAGTGTTGCCTAGTGATGACTCATAGAAATCCAACCTCAAACAACCATTTTTTGATAGTTCCAAAGCTCTTAAGCTGTAAAACCGGTACCGAAAAAAAAACGTTCAAAAATGTGGTCAAAAATAATCAAATTTGTTCATTTCGAAACAACTGTATCCACTAAAATGCTTTCAGTTTCCAGTTTCCAGAGAAGTATTGGACCATAAAGTATCAGAAATTGAAGAAGGAGAGTGAAGCCACCTAAAATATAGATTTTACGAAGTATAAGTTGCAGAAACTGATTAATACCATGACCGAAAAAAGTGTGCGCCGGCCAATGGGAGATACCAAGAATAAAGTAGAAATTTCTTTAACAAAAAACGGTAAATATTTTTTTTCAAATTTTTTCATGAAAGATCATAACATTACCTTCTTTTTCTTCATAGAAAGTATTTGGTTCCAACGAATGGTTTTTGAGATACAGGCATTCGTAACTGTCCCATTTCTAAAAGAACTAAGCTTTATTTTCTACTCTTGTAAACTCGATTAAAATTAAAGATTTTAGTTAGAACCTTTGATTTCAAAGAGTCTGCAATATATGTAAATAATTTTAAATAAAATTTCCAGGAGGATAAAAAACATGTTCAAAAATTATCATTTATTATATATTTCATATTTAATAATTTAAATCCTGTGATTCAAGTATTCAAAATTCAAATCTAGATTTTTCAAAAACAATTTCTTTGAAATAAATCCAGATTTTTTTATATGTGATTTTCACCAACTTTGTGTTTCTAAACTGACTTTGATTGAATTTATTATTTTTTTAATTTTAAATCAAGAATCAAAGTTATGAAACTGAAATCTCCTTCAATTTGAATCCTTAGTCAAATTTTAACATTGATATTTTAATATTGATTATAAAACTTCAATTTAAGCTAAATTTGAATACAAACTTTGAATTTTATTTCCAAGTAATCCTGCATTTTAAACCCAAAATCAAAATCTTAATCTAAATTCCAGAAAAGTAATCCTTTGAATTTGAAACCCAAAAACGAAATTTGTATCAAAACCCTTAACCAGAAATGTTTTGTTTGATTCTAAATTTATGGTTTTCAATATGAATCTTATTTCAATTATTTATTTGTAATTGAACTTGTAAATTTAAATAAAATTGTGAATGATAAAATTGTTTCACATTTTTCGATTCTGGTATTTCTTATGTTTCAATTTTACAGGATTTTTAGCAGGATTCTATACTACACAGAAAAAAAATCTGAATCCTTAAAAGCACTGAAATTGAAAACTCTTAATATTACATGACATTGAACGCGATTTCATACTGTAAATTTCCGTCACTTATGATGCTTCTTTTTATTTACATCATATGTGATGTAATTTTATTGATTGTTTCGTAGTGCGAAATATTACATGTCACAGAAAATTACAAAAACTGAATCCTTAACAACTCTGAAGATTCAAGAATTGAATCTTACATGACACGGAACACGATTTTCTATTGTAAATTTGAAATGATTGAATCCTTGACAGCACTGAAAATGAAACAAAAAAAACAAACACGAAAGCAAGTCGTAAGTTTTTTGACCTGCCGGATGTTTGCGCTGCCGTGTTGTTTGATTGTGCGTTCATTGTGGAATGGTTAGTTTTTAGAATAAGTGGTTAGATAAAGCTAAATATGCTTCAAACAATTTGTTTTCATTATAACAGATTCGCAAAGTCCATTCCGGGAAAGGCTTCGCCAGATGGAAATGGCGACGATCGTAGCCATGGTTGGCAAAAGTGGCAGATCAAAAAAAGTGGCTAAAGTGGCAGGCAATTTCGAATCTCGGGCCAGGTATTGTGGAGGTTAAAAAAATTTCTTAGGTTTAAAAACGTTGGGACCAGCAATAAATTTTTACGAAAGAGAAGTTTGTTGAAAGAAACACTACTTGTACTGAGTTGTTATGTGAAAAATCAGTAAAAAATTAGGTTTAAAATAAATGTAATCTGGTGTGTACAAAAAGATTGTTTTTTTTATTGAGATATCTTCTTTGAATCATATTACTAGAAAGTAAACAAAAAAAATCCAATTGGAACGTTCTTTTAATTCAGTGGTGTAAACATTACATCACTTTTAAATTACACGTCTGCAAATTTTACAAGCGTGTAATATCCATCTTGCACTGAAGATTCCGTCATATATGATGCTTCTTTTTATTTACATCATATGTGATGTAATTTTACAGATTTTTTTGGTAGTGTGTAAATATGGTTCAACCTGAAAATCAAGAACAATAAACTGGATAATTACTAGATATTTTCCCTCAAGTTTCCGGGCTGGGTAGATCCAGGCAGTTTAATCATAAAACTTAGCGAAAGTAGGGCATGTTGTTTCATAATTATCCCAAATAGTTCCATCAAAATAAAAAAAACACATGGAAAACAGTTTTTATTCAATCGAAACACATCAACCGATTCAGATTCATGTTTAATGTTTCCAAAAAATCTTATCTTATGTTTATTGTGACAAAATTAGTTCAAAATAAATTATTTGTACGCGAGATACATAGTTCTAATGACCCAATTGAAATTTTCGTTTGATTTTGCAAATAGAAGGAGAAGATCTGGTCAAAATGTGGACAATCTTGTAAGCCTAGTCTAACTTTGTTTGGATTCAACATTTTGGACTCAATTACAATCAACAAGTGAGAATTTTTTCTGAAAAACTGCTGTAGAATTGCTGTCCTACACACTACCAAAAAAATCTGTGAAATTACATCACATATGATGTAAATAAAAAGAAGCATCATATATGACGGAATTTTCAGTGCAAGTTGGATATTACACGCCTGTAAAATTTGCCGACGTGTAATTTAAAAGTGATGTAATGTTTACACTTCCAATTGGATTTTTTTGTTTACTTTTTAGTAATATGATTCAAAGAAGATCTCTCAATAAAAAAAAAACAATCTTTATGCACACACCAGATTACATTTATTTTAAACCACTTTTGCCACTTTTTTTGATCTGCCACTTTTGCCAACCATGGCTACGATCGTCACCATTTCCATCTGGCGGAGCCTTTCCCGGAACGTACTTTGCGAATCTGTTAGAATTAAAACAAATTGTTTGAAGCATATTTAGCTTTATCTAACCACTTATTCTAAAAACTTACCATTCCACAATGAACGCACAATCAAACAACACGGCAGCGCAAACACCCGACAGGTCAAAAAACTTACGACTTGCTTTCGTGTTTGTTTTTTTTTTCATTTTCAGTGCTGTCAATAAGGATTCAATCATATCTAATTTACAATAGAAAATCGTGTTCCGTGTCATTGCGATTCAATTCTTCAATCTTCAGAGTTGTTAAGGATTCAGTTTTTGCAATTTTCTGTGACATGTAATTTTCTGTGTTCGCACTACGAAACAATCTTTAAAATTACATCACATATGATGTAAATAAAAAGAAGCATCATAAGTGACGGAAATTTACAGTATGAAATCGCGTTCTATGTCATGTAATATTAAGGGTTTTCAATTTCAGTGCTTTTAAGGATTCAGATTTTTTTTCTGTGTAGAATGAGATTTCGAGGTTTTGGAGTCAAAATTATTGCACTATTGTTACTGATGAATCATTTTAGTTTTTCATCGAAATTTTATGTTTAGCAAAAAAAATTTACTTGGCGTTTTGTACCTTCATGGGGGGGGTTTAACCCCCAAAACCCCCCCCGTTCCTACGGCCATGACCTGACATACTCAACGCGGCGAAGGAGATGTCAATTTGTTCCGCCGCTCGAGTTCGCATAGGCTGCGTCCGTAAATTTTCCGCCAATTCGCATCGCATCGCACTCACTATGTCATCGGCCTTACTGTGAAAGTCGGAGAACCTAGTGTATCTAAGAACCTTGGGTTGGAGGGTGTGAGTTCTCAAGTTTGTGTAATTTCGATTTTGTGTGTAGGGGGTAGAACTCGAAATTTTCGTAAAACATCGAAAGCTTTGTCGATAGAAAAGAGCAAAGCAACAAAAGGCCCGTTCAATAGCCAATTGAAATTGGTTTCAATCGATTTCGATTGGTAAATGGTTGTTCACTCAGCCAATGTTTTGGTCGAAACTAATCGAATTGACGTTCAATGAAGCCAATCGAAGTCGATAGAAACCAATCGAAATCGATCAAGCCCGAGAGCAGGATTCGTTTCCATCGGTTTCGATCACACTAACACACATGCAGTTGTTTACTGTCAAAAAACAACTGATTCTGTTTGTTTTCAATTTTCAAGTGTGAAAGTGATGGCAGTGGGCGGTGCGGTGTTGGTGGTGCTATGCCAATGGTGCTGTGTGAGAATTATGCAGTGTAAGTGGTGTCATGGTGTCGAAGCTAGTGTGTCAGTGCCGAAAACACCGTGCCCGCAATCACCGAGGAGGAAATAGTGCACAATAAGGCCATGAAGAAAACCGTCGGAGGAATGCACCCAAGCGGTAGAATGAAAGTGTAAATCAAATCAACTGCTTTCCGGCAGCGGAAAAGATGCCCTCAATCCAGTCAGTGGCGGAGGTGCCGTTGCTGCTGCTGTAAAAATCCCCACTGAGAAGAAAAGTAACAAAGTGATTTATGTAATGTGAAAAAATCCTATGATTTTTTTATTATATGTTTTCAGAGCTTCCCACCGAGGGGAGAAATAAAAAATTTAGAATAATGATGAATTTTATTTTATTACATTGTGAAGAATCATGTTGCAGGTATTTGTTTTCCAATTGGATTAATTTGAGATTCACTCATAGGTGGAACTGATAGTTATTTCCTGGGTCCGGGCACTTCTTCAAGTCGAACGTTAAACTTTCTTATTTGTCATTTTCCGCTTGTATTGGTAAGAATTTGCCTTTGAAATATATTGCCAAAATGATAGATTAATTACAATTTGCTAGAGAAAACCGTCTTTTCAAATTCCGAACGAAGCTGATATAAAATGACATCTGAGAACACTGCGCCAGCACGTTAGTATTGGTTAGTGGCTGTTCAATCAACGGCCGGATAGAAATCGATTGAAGTCAATTGAAAAATCAGCTGTGCAACTGTCAATCCGTTTCAATTGATTTCGATTGAGTTTCGTTGAACACACCTAAAATCACGCCGTATATATGTTTATAAACATCAAACAAAACATTCAAGCCAAAACCAACAACAACAGTAACAAACAAAACTTATCAAAGATCATCACGGACAGAAATTCGCGATTGTTCAGCGGTTGGCTATTGAATTACTCGTTAGAATTAGTTGAGGATCTTTTTAAGTACTTTATATGTTTTGCCAAATCATCGAATCCATAGGTAATTAATAACGTAAGCCTCAGGCATTATGGTATGTTTCATTCATTCCTTTTTTAAACAGCACTACAGAAACTTAAGAGCCATGTCACGGGTCACCAAAATCAAGCATGTACTGAAAGAGCAGGAAGCGGATGAGTTCGAAGTTCCCCGCGATGACCAGCAGATAGTTCGGGTAGTAGCCAGCCGAGGTAATAATCTACATGAAGTGGAAACCGCCGTTGAAGGTGAAGAACGATTTTTGGTCTCGATGCCGGTCAAATTCCGCAAGAACGTGTGGATAAAACGAGGTGACTTTGTACTGGTCGAACCCATCGAAGAAGGCAACAAGGTCCGGGCAGAGATATGCCGCATTCTGACGGCCGAGCACATAAAGGTCTTCGAACAGGAAGGGTGCTGGCCGAAGCGATTCACAAAGAAGCGTCAACAAGAGGATGAAATGGACGAAGATGGGTTGGTTAGGAACACAAACAGACGGTATGAAGAGTCAGACAATGATGATAGCGATGAAGATGACGAAACGGACGATGATACCGGTGATGAAAAATGAAAAAAAAACATTTTCGTTTAAGAAATGTCTGCGTTTAAGTAAATACACTAAAATATTATATGGCAATTCGGCAATTATTATTTTAAAGATAACTGTAAGTAAAAGATTAGTTTTGTCCTTGCCTAGAATATTCGAAACTTCAATCAATAAACACGAAATCTGTTTAACGTTATCAAGTACCACTATATTACAGTCGGAAACAAAGAGGCTTTCTCAACAGTTATGAAAATTTCATGGCATACAATTTAAGCCTTTCTTGTACAGAGATTCATTGAAATGAAGACCCAATCACGCGATGCTTAAATTTTATTTAAATTTATGTACAAACATTATCCCAGCTCAACTTTGTTATATTTCGTTATTTATAGATAATATTTATAAATTGTTCAAAAAGATGCAATTCTTCTGCTTAATTTTTGGCTTTTAATTTTTGAAAATTTTTATTTATGGTTTAAATACCAAGCGAAAGCCATTTCGAGCATAAGTGTAGACAAAAAGTAGACTTTGTATTCGTTCTTAACATCAATACGTTTTTTTTCAAATTTTGCTTCAGCAATTGTCTTTCTCTTTATTTGTAGATGTAAGCGAAAACAAAAATATTTCGAGTGATGTTTAGTGCACTTCATTTTTTTCTTTGGCAATCATTATTTTCCTATTTTCACTGAAAGCATATTCTACACGTAGCTTGGTTGTTACTGTTTGTGTCTATTAAACATGTCTACAGATCTGTGTTGTCTGTCAATGAATTTTGAGAAATGTATCACATTTTCATATGTGATGAAAGAAATTAGAGAAACATGAACTATCAAAGAACGAAAGGACATAAGCCGTAAATATCATGAAAATTCGAAAAAGATACAACGGCTCACCGACAGGACTTGAACCTGCAATCTCCGCTTCGGTACAACGGCGCGTTAGCCAATTCCAGCACGGTGAACTTCGGCTTATGTCCTTTCGTTCTTTGATAGTTCATGTTTCTCTAATTTCTTTCATCACATATGAAAATGTGATCATTTTCAGGTACAAAGATGTACCAAGCGATTTCATAACATCAGTATTGATTTCAACAGAGCAACACCTCCCTGTGTAACTGGTCTGCTCGGAACCTTTAGCGGCACTGATTGCTTCTTCATCTGACCGTAAGTTGCGGCAAACCCGAAGCAATCGACCATGTGCTCGCTCGGCTAAAATCCCGAGTCGATGGGTGGGGTTAGAGAAACAAGAGAGATCAATAGAGGGAAAGATCACATGCGGGATATACATGGTGTTTCGATAGAAAGGTCCAGCAGTTGATCGGCAGAGCTCGATTGCTCGTGTTCGCCGGTTCCATCACGTTCACCGTGCTGGAATTGGCTAACGCGCCGTTGTACCGAAGCGGAGATTGCAGGTTCAAGTCCTGTCGGTGAGCCGTTGTATCTTTTTCGAATTTTCATGATATTTACGGCTTATGTCCTTTCGTTCTTTGATAGTTCATGTTTCTCTAATTTCTTTCATCACATATGAAAATGTGATCATTTTCAGGTACAAAGATGTACCAAGCGATTTCATAACATCAGTATTGATTTCAACAGAGCAACACCTCCCTGTGTAACTGGTCTGCTCGGAACCTTGAGCGGCACTGATTGCTTCTTCATCTGACCGTAAGTTGCGGCAAACCCGAAGCAATCGACCATGTGCTCGCTCGGCTAAAATCCCGAGTCGATGGGTGGGGTTAGAGAAACAAGAGAGATCAATAGAGGGAAAGATCACATGCGGGATATACATGGTGTTTCGATAGAAAGGTCCAGCAGTTGATCGGCAGAGCTCGATTGCTCGTGTTCGCCGGTTCCATCACGTTCACCGTGCTGGAATTGGCTAACGCGCCGTTGTACCGAAGCGGAGATTGCAGGTTCAAGTCCTGTCGGTGAGCCGTTGTATCTTTTTCGAATTTTCATGATATTTACGGCTTATGTCCTTTCGTTCTTTGATAGTTCATGTTTCTCTAATTTCTTTCATCACATATGAAAATGTGATCATTTTCAGGTACAAAGATGTACCAAGCGATTTCATAACATCAGTATTGAGAAATGTATATTATCTATTAAAATTTTATTTGATACATCTATTAGAAACTTTTTGCTCTTTACTATTGTGATAATTGGCTAATCCGATGCAATGCTATGAAAAAAATGAAAATTTCAGATATATGAAATGCATGGTGTTCGCTACTACCTTTCTTTTTGTAAACGCTGTGACAACAAATTTCCAATATGATTTATGTTGAAACTGTAATTACTATTGTAGCATATATCTATTTACTTTCTTCCTAATTTTGATTCAGGGTTACGCGTTTCAGTTCAACATTAATGCTGACTGTATTATCGATGAAAAATTTATTTCTAACTGCGTTTTTCTATAAGCGGCATACATGCCTGGTTTCTTCATGAAAAAAAATAAATAAATCAATACTGAAACTCATTTGTTCTTTCCGAACGTTGTATCATATAAAATCAAATTAGGTTTATTAATGGTCATAAAAACTGTCGTAAAGTATTCTTGAGTATTTTCCGTACTTCGTAAGACATAGCAATAGCATCTCTACATTTGATCTTTACCGTCTATTAAAAGCTTCTAATGCATTTATACGAATGATAAAAACTATATTCACTCTACTTCTAAAAACAAAACGATAATAGTACGTGGCGAGATAACCGAGGCAAACTGAATATCAGTGTACAGCGTTTTCCGTAACATTTTAAACTTACAAATATTCAACAAAATCAATGTCCACAGTTTGGTTTGTCAAATACAATTATGAAATAGAAATTTGATCGAAGAAACTTACTTTAAAAATTAAAAGCTTTTGTTAAAGCAAATCACAATGAGCACGAAATGCACAATTCTTCTATCTGGAATGATCTTTTCATTGCCAACACTAGCACTGTTGTTCAGGTGGCTCAATTAGTAAAATATTTTTTCTGAAGGTCGCCAGAAGTTACTCCTTGGCGCTATCATTGGTCTTTTTGACTTCTCGCTCTTCCAGTTCTTTTTCGTCTAACTCCTTCTGTTCGCCATCATCATTCTCTTCAGTATCACCTGGATCAGCCTCAATTTCTGCTGGTACTTCTTCGCCGGGAACACTATTTTCCTTGGAAGTCAATGGCTCTTCCTCTTCGATTATTGGTTTCCCCTCCTGAGAGGTAATTTTAGGTGAGGTTTCGGATGAACTGATCGGTAACGTTGAGGGTCGTGCTAGTTTAACTCCACCTATGATTTTAAAAGGAAAAGCCGGAAGTTGCTCCACTTGAGGCGTGTGAACAGCCACGATTTCGGTTTGCGTTTCACACGTATCTTTGCAGCTGACGGCAGAAGTGTCTGCCGTACCGGTGGGGACATTTGCAGAAGCCGTGCCTTGAGGTAAATTAGCAAAAAACTGCATACAGTTCACAATGTCCCGAACAGAAGTTTGCAATTGTTGGACCTGGTTCATCAGCATGGAGCAGGTTTTGGTGAGATCTTGTACCACCAATACGGAACTATTTTCGTTGTTAATCACGTCCAACTTTAGAGAGTCAGTTGTTCCATTTGCTGAGGATGTTGGCTGCATCGTAGATACTTTTTTCCACAATGCATTGATGGCTTGCATTTGAAGTTGTTGAATTTTACGTTCATTTTCAAGGGCTGTTTTCGTCATCTCCATGTCTTTGGTAAGTTTTAAAATATAATCCTGAGTGCGTTTCTTCTGTAATATATCCGCAATATTCTGTCCCTTTTTTCGAGTTTGATAACCACGCCAAATTTTCTGAATCAAAATGGCAGAATTCTCGGTGGTTTTATTGTTGAGACTGGCAGGGATATTGCTATCGACACTGTCTTTGCGATCCTTGACAACAGTCCTTATCTGACCCTGCTGGGCAGCTTTGTTACGGATAGTTTTTAATTTATCGATATTGATAGCCTCGCTGTCTTCATCCGAACTCACAGCATTACTAGAACCACCATCAGGAGGGGTACCTTGGATCGAGTGACTCTGCTGCTGGGTTTGCTTCAAGGAAGCAGAACCACCGGATATGTTTCGACCTCCAGATTGGAACTGGTTCACTGCCGTTACATTGATCATTGTTTTACGGGGAGACATTGACGGGGATGAGCGCTCACTGTTAGTGTTGCTGTTATTGTTTGAAGCATTTCGCTTTGTGGGACGGGGACTGGAACTCTTGCCACCACTTCCAGATGGGATTCCGGCGGCCCGGGTATTATCTGAAATAGTGTAGTTACAAATAAATTTTAAAATATAGTGTCTTTGACCTATTTAACAACTTGATTTAGAAACAGGAAAATTTAACGTAAACATGGTCTTCTCAGTTTTGATTATGAGTAGTGAGATAATTTTCTCAGCCTACTGTTGAATGCGTTGATCGTTAATCATCAATTGTGCTATAGGGTAACTGTGGTATTTTGGGCAGCTTAACACGTTAAAAAAATATGAACAGCAATAAAACATGATTGATAATGGTAATTTGACGTGATTTAAATTACTGTATTTGGTTTCTTAAACAATGAGAATGTTGCATTTTCTTGAAATGAAGCTTTTGAGAAAATCACGTTTAACTAACATTGATTTATTCAATTTATTACCTTTGGTTTTAATTGCCTTCGGAATCTGAGGAGTTTGAGGTTGTGGTTGGCTAGCACAATTAGCCAAATTTCGCTGAACGATGCTGGCAGCGGAATTCGTCGGCCCACAATCTGGACTCATGAGAGATTCCGGTACCGGTACCATCTTAGATGCCGCTGCCAGTGGGCCACCCAGTATGATCTGGGTAGCTGGTGGTTGGTCTGAGGTTGAAGTAAAGCTTCAGTTATTAGTTTGATTTGAGTGAAATATATGATTCATACCGTTATATAAATTGGCTCCATTTACGCCACCTTGTTTCGTAAGGACGATGCTCTCATGCATCGATGCATTCATCAAGCTATTGTTATTTGTAGAGTTATTCAACATGTTGGGATCTAAGCTCTGTGACATTATGTTGTCCGAAGTGATGTTATCGATGAGTGATTTAGTCATTTCGAATAATTGATTATTACCAGTTGAGGTATCAATCTGACTGGAAGTCATTAGGTTACTGGAAGTGTTACCATGATAACTACTGGACATCGTGTCCGGAGAGTTTTGTCGGCCGCTCAGTCTAGTAACTAAATAAATTACAATTTTGTTTAAAAAGGTAATTCTCGAAATTATATTACTACAATTACCTCTTGGTGACTGTATCCGACTAGTTTGGGCCTTTCGTCTCAGTGAAGAAGGGGAATTATTGACGGGGGTAGATGTTCCATCGGCGCCACTCGAGTTCTGTTCCTGAAGCTGACGTTGATGCTGTTGCGCTTTGCTCAGGATCAGTCGCAATTTTCGTTCGTTCTCGTTCTCTAGTGCCTCATCTGAAAGCGGGCAAACAGTGCTCAGATATCGAGCTAATGCGGTTTGTTCTCCAATGCGAAACTGGCGACCGCGACCTTGACTGTAAAGCCATTCTGCCTTTAAACTTTCGATAGCAGTTACCACAAAGCCATCAATCGCCTTTAAACTCATACACCAATTTAAAACGAACGGTCTGTAGTCGAAGCCACTAGATTGAAAATAAAATTGCCACATATTGGTAATATGTTTATAATTATTGAAAAGTGGAAGAAATTAACGAAAATACTAATTAAATAAACAAAAAAGGTTATTTGTATGTAAAAGTTTGATACTGAAAATTAATGTACTTACATAGTATTTCCTGTCATCTGTACACATGGATTTTCTGTAACTGTAATGGCGTTCAGATTTGCCAAGTGACTGAGGGTGCAGATTTCATTCAAATCACTTATATTGTTTTTAGCCAAGGTTAGAGTTTCCAACGACAGAGGCAAATACTTATCGCATTGCCTCAGATGGGCCAATCGGTTTCCGTTCATGAAGAGTTCCTAGAAGGAAAAAAATTAATGTGTTAAAATCAACAACAAACCATGTTCATGCTAAATCTTAAACATTGAATTGTTATATACCTTCAAATTCTTAAGATAGGAAATGTCCGATATTGTGGCAATACTATTCTCCGAAAGGTTAAGGTACTCTAGATTGGTGTTGGTGTTAAGGTGTTCAATTGTTTTTATGTTATTTCCTTCCAGATTTAGGTGCGTTAGGTGAACTAAATCCTTTAGGCCCTCAATAGTTAGTATACCATTGTAGGACAAGTTTAGTTCCCGCAAGCAATGCAACCGACAAACGCCGTACATCCGTAGCAGCTGATTCTTACATAGCGATAACTGTTAAATATACCCCCGAAACAAAAAAAAACGGAAACAAACGATGAAAATTAGTTCATTCACCTGGATCAGTGTTTAGATAAAACAAAAAAAAAATCGATATCATCAAAATGGGTACGGTCTAATTAATTAATGAAACGTTATTTTCCAACTGATGGACAGTTTTAGTCACAATCTGCGTGGCAAAAGGTACCTTTTCAATCTTCAGATACGAATCTATGTTGTCGATCTTTTGCAGCTCATTGTCATCCAGGATCAGGATCTTGTATTGTTGGGCATCGTCTGTTTTGGGTATTTTCTTCAGACATTTTTTCGACAGATCCAGAATAGCCTTCTGGGAATCTATTTCGATTTCTGGAAGGATAATCAAAGAGCATGAACAATTTTAATATTATAACCAAATATTGTGAAGCATTTTTTTTTGTTTTGGTGACCCTCCCCTCAAATATCCATGTCGTTGAAATAAGAAAATTTGTTTAAAAAAATTGATTATCCTTGTTGATTTACGCATGGATATGAAAATAAAACATTATAATAAAGGATTTTGTTATACTTACCCATTTCAAACAAAATTTTTACTTGCACAACACTTTTTTCCTTCAATTTAGGAATGACAGAATTCTAAATCCTTGCTTTGCACTTTTACTTTCACTTGTGGATGTCCTTTATGTTGCGCTGTGCATTATGTATATGCTCACTTTGTACTGAGAAAC